>NW_027397185.1:766902-809772 GCF_003265705.2 Callorhinus ursinus | reverse complement strand
AGGAGGGGGACAGAGGAGGGTGGGCTATGGAGGGTCACAGGAGGGGGACAGAGGAGGGGGAGCTATGGAGGGTCACAGGAGGGGGACAGAGGACGGTGAGCTATGGAGGGTCACAGGAGGGGGACAGAGGAGGAGGGTGAGCTATGGAGGGTCACAGGAGGGGGACAGAGGACGGTGAGCTATGGAGGGTCACAGGACAGATGGGAGGGCTTTGGAGGAATGTGAGGAGCCCCTAAATGCTGGGTTAGGGGATTATTTGAGTTGAGATCACCCCTCTAGTCCCTGTAGGGTTCAGTGTCTCTAGAGGAGGAGGAAGGGGCTCCTAGGGTTTGCCCTGTGTTCCCTGGGGACACCTTGAGTCGCTGGCTGTGTCTGTACCAGGAAGAAACACCCCAGTGTCCTGGAATCTGCAAGCCCCTCTCCCCGGAACCCTGAGACATAAGTGTCTGTTTAAACCTCCTGGTCTGTGGTGTTATTATGGTGTCTGAGTGAAGATTTGGGTACCCCAGGGCATCTGGTCTGTGCTCAGAGCCTCAGTTTCTCCACTGCACACAGGGGAGCTGGCTCAGGGGCAGGGGAGAAGCTCAGCATGCAGAGCAGTCCCTTAATGCTGGCCATGGTGGGTCCCCGTCCTCCCTACCCTTGTTCCCGCCTCGCTGGGTGCTCCGGACCCCTGGCCCTTACAGCCCGGTGTGGTGGGGGTCAGCAGGTAGACACACCTGCAGGAGAGGTCCTCGGGTGAAGTGGGTGCAGGGGCCTGCTGGGTGTCTTACCCTGGTCCGCACCCTCAGATGGGGTCCCTAGGGTGTGTCTCAGAGCTGGGCCGCTGGGGGCAGGGGTCCGCCCCTTCCCAGGAAACCCAGGACTCCCACAGGTTGGCCCCTGGGTTCTGGCTAGGCCCCCACCAGGCAAAGGCCACCTGTCCTCCAGGTGGGCCTGGCGTTTTGTCCACGCCGGTCCCTGCAGCAGGGCCATGGGGATGGAGTTGGGGACAGACTGCCTGGGGCATGTACAGCACTGGCCATTGTCCTGCCTGCCCACCCCTGGGGCCTGCAGCCCTTGTCCATGGCCAGCAGGGGTCCCTGGCTGGGTTCTCGGGGACTCCCCACTCCCATTTAAAGGTGCCATGGACACCCAGTCAGGCCAGGTGCTGCCAATGAAGGACCAGGGATAAAGAACCTGCCTTGGGCATGTGTGTGGTGGGGACAGATTGGGGCTGATGCTGGGGCCTATGCTGGGCTTCTGGCTGCCCACCTCCACCCAGAGGCTCAGGACTTTCAGATGGCCAGTGCTCTTGACATGCTCGTGGGTCCCCCTCTCCCGTCTGGGTGGTTCTGAGTCCCTTTCTGGGTGGCCCCAGGTCCCCCACTCCCTCTGGACAGTCCTGGGTCCTCTCTGGCTGGTTCTGGGTCTCTTTCTGGGTGGCCCCAGGTCCCCCACTCCCTCTGGAGAGTTCTGGATCTCCTCTGGCTGGTTCTGGGTCTCTTTCTGGGTGGCCCCAGGTCCCCCTCTCCCCTCCGGACAGTTCTGGATCTCCTCTGGACAGTCCTGGGTCCCCTCTGGCTGGTTCTGGGTCTCTTTCTGGGTGGCCCCAGGTCCCCCTCTCCCCTCCGGACAGTTCTGGATCTCCTCTGGCTGGTTCTGGGTCTCTTTCTGGGTGGCCCCAGGTCCCCCACTCCCTCTGGACAGTTCTGGATCTCTCTGGACAGTCCTGGGTCCTCTCTGGCTGGTTCTGGGTCCCTTTCTGGGTGGCCCCGGCTCCCTTCGAGGTGGTCTCGGGTGACCCTCTGGGTGGTCCTGGGTCTCCTGGGCTCCTTCCTGTCTTGTCCTCCAGGATGCTAGTCTGAGCAAGGATCCCCACCAGGTGGGGTCCCGGCCCCACCCACATCGTTGCTGCCCCCCTGCCCCCACAGCTGGCCACCCAGAGCCTCTGCCCTTTGCCTCCCTGGGGCTGGGGGTGAAACCAAATCCCAGGCAGTGACACCCGGGCTATTTTGGAGCTGGGCTGGGCTGGGCTGGCCGGCGGTGGGGGCGGGCCCAGCCTTCTCCAGCGGACAGCCTCGGTCTGTCCTTTCGTCCCTGACCAGTGTGAGGACCGGCCAGAGAGTGGGCTGCTGGGTGGGAGCTGTGTCAGTCCCGGACCCGTGGCGGGAGGTGAGACCCAGCAGCCCCTGCTCCTTCAGCGGCGCCCCACGCCTGGGTGCTGCTCCCAGCCTCCCGTAGAGACAGGTGAGCAGGCGGAGCGGGCAGGGTGGGGGGCCATCCCAGGTCGAGCCCCTCTCCTCCAGGGCTGTTTGGTTGAAGGTCAGGGCTCTGGGGTGCAGAGGGCCTGGGGAGGGGTGTGCAGCCAGGCTGTGTAGCTCCAAGGGTTGGGGCTCTGGAGTCCAGCCCCTGACACCATGGTGACCTGAGCTGGGCCCTCATGCGGGGGGTGGGAGGCCGGGGGCCGGGGGGGCACATCCACCTCCTCCTTCGGGGCACCTTGCTGTAAGGGAGGCCTGGGGGTCTGGCCAGCCCTGCCCCCACCTCTGCTGAGATGGATGCCCGCTGACAGCTGGGGCTATTTTGGGCCTGTTGGCTCAGCAGAGGGGACAGCCAGAGGGGCACTGACACCTGACTCCAGGAAAGAATTTCCCCGGAGTTCGGGAAGCCGCCAGGCCAGGGGTCTAGGGGGAGGCGCAGACTCCAGGAGCTGCGGGTGGAAGTCTTTTCTGGAAGGGTTGGGGTGGGGCAGCAGGGGCTCCCAGGAGGGGACCAAGGTTCTTCAGTCGGGCTGCAAGCCACTTCCCACTTGGCCCTATGAGGACCCAAGATGGGCCAAGCTCCAGAAAACCACGGATGGAGGCTGTGCGCAGGGCTTGGGTCAGCCCTAGGGACTCCGAGGCTCCAGAGGCATGACCCCAGATGGAGGTGGGGAGGTCATGGTCTCCTTGTGGAGGGAGGCTCCTGCCAGTGGCAAGTTGGGGCCTCCAAGGAGTGAGGAGTCCACTCTGAAGAAGGAAGGGGCTTCCCTGGGAGGCTGGGGCCGAGGTCTTGGCCAGGTGTCCCCTCCTGAGCCTCCTGCCTCACTGCTGCATGTCCAAGTCCAGTGGGAGTTCTGGGGGCCCCCAGAGGGTGCCCCCCTTTGGCCTGAAGGAGTGGGGCTCTGGAGTCCTTGGGCCAGCATTTAGGGCACTGTGGCTCTGTGGGCCAGTGGGGATGCCTACCCAGAGGTGGTTGAGTGGGGGGAGCCCCCAGGTCTCATGGGTCTGCTGCATTGAGGTGGGGAGCCCAGGCCCTTCACCAGGGCGCCAGGCATCAGGACCATCCCTGGGGGTCTGAGAAGATCTTGGGGTCTCTGTCCATCCTTCCCAGGCCAGGCCTCAGCCTGTCACCTGCCCAGGTCCTGGGCTGGTTTCCCCTAAGCACATGCAGTGATGGGAACTCCCTCTCCAGCCCCTGCCCTCCTGGCCCCCAGAGACCACCAGCTGTGGAGGTGGCCCTCTGCCCCTGCCCGCTCATGAGCTCGGAGCACCGTGCTCCCGTACCTGCACCTGGAGTGGTGGGGGTGAGGATGCAGTGTCCTGCCTCAGGGGTACCCGCAGACCAACTGTGATTGAGGAGGGGGGCACTGGGAGCTCAGAGCTCAGGGCCTCTGGAGACCTGGAGTCAGAGTAGCCCTTCCCCAGAGGGACATCAAGGCCCAGGAGGGCGTCCGTGGAGGTGGGGCTCGGGTGGCCGCCCGCCCAGGGCCTCCCAGCCCCAGAACTTGGCCAGGCAGTGGGGACAGGGGACAGAGGTGCTGACTGCACAGTGAGTCAGCAGGCTGGTGCGGGCTCACCTCCTCGAGGGGGATTAAGGGGGATTAGGCCCTGAATCACAGGACGGGAGCCCGAGGGCCCAGAACGTCACCCCACTTGTCCCCCAGTGGGCAGCCCGTGCTGGAAGCCCAGCCCTGGGTTGGGGAGGGAGTTAAGGCGCTTGGGGCCAGCCCTGAGCCCCGGGGGGTCTGCTGTTCTTACAGAAGGGGGGGGGTAGGCCGGGCCCATGCTCAGCTTAGCCACCTGTGCTAAAGGCCAGCCAGGCCCTGCAGGGCATAGGCAGAGGCCAGCCACCTGGGGCCTTTAGTATGAGGGGTGCCAACCTGTCCCCACAGGGTCCTCCCAGCCAGTGGAGACACAAAGTCTGTAGAGTGACCAGGCCCGGCCAGTCGACCTGGCCAGTCTCAGCCCGACGTCCCTGGTTCTTCCCGGGGGCCTCTCCGCCTGTCCTCCCTGGGCTGACTATGTGCCGTCCCCCGGGGAGGAGCGACTGCTCCCAGCCAGCGGGTGTGGGCGGCTCAGTGGGCTCGGGGCAGGCTTGTAAGGAGTCCACCTCGCAGCAGGGTGTCCAGTCTCCCTGCTCATCAGGGTTGAGGCGAGGTGGGAACCCTGGAGAGGAGCTGATGGGCCCAGTACACGGGACTTTTGTCGGGGGTGCTGCCGGGGGCGGGGAGAGCGGAGGTGCACAGAGCCAGAAGTGTGGCTTCGGAGGCTGAGTCACCTGGAGGAGGAAGGGGCAGGGGCTCAAAGAGGAGCCTTCTGGGATGGAGAACCGGTGACCTCCGGGGCACCGCACTCGGAGAGGGACGAGCCAGCGGCAGCCACCTCCCTTGGCCAGGCCCTGTCCAGGTTCAGGGAGCTGCCTCCTCTTTGAATAGGGGAGACAGGCAGATCGGAGTTTCAGACTCCAGGAGTCGGCGGTGTGTGGGGAAGGGGGACTGGTCACCCGAAGGCAGCTGGAGGTGGGGTGGGGAACACACATACAGAGGCAGGTCTGTGTGGAGAGGTACAGCGTGGCCCCCAGGTAGGGAGGCCGAACAGAGAGGGGGACCAGCCCGGTTGCTGTGTGGTGTTTTGGGACAGGTGCTCAACTGGACCTGGAGTTGGGGTGTGGGGCTAGAGCTGGGGGGCAGGAAGGAGATACACCCACCTGTTAGAAAAGCCTGTTGTTGGCGGTGGGGTGTGTGTGGCACCAGACTCCAAATGCCCAGAAGGGGGCAAATCTGAGTTTCTGGACCTGCGGGTGGGGGGCGCGTCCACCCTGGGTCAGGCTGGGTTCTTCAGGAGGAACTGGCCAGGTGGGGCCCAGGTGGGGGACTCTAACAGTTCCTGGGTCTCATCCCCACTATGACCTTCCCCCAACCCGCTCACAGGTCCCTCCCGCCGCCCCCACCCCCCACCATGGATCACTCATTCAGCGGGGCACCCCGATTTCTGACCCGCCCCAAGGCCTTCGTGGTGTCGGTGGGCAAGGACGCCACGCTGAGCTGCCAGATCGTGGGCAACCCTACGCCGCACGTGAGCTGGGAGAAGGACCAGCAGCCCGTAGAGGCGGGCGCTCGCTTCCGCCTGGCCCAGGACGGCGACCTGTACCGTCTCACCATCCTGGACCTGGCACTGGGCGACAGCGGGCAGTATGTGTGCCGCGCGCGCAACGCCATCGGTGAGGCCTTCGCGGCTGTCGGCCTGCAGGTGGACGCGGAGGCCGCTTGCGCCGAGCAGGCGCCCCATTTCCTTCTGCGGCCCACGTCCATCCGCGTGCGCGAGGGCGCGGAGGCCACCTTCCGCTGCCGCGTGCGCGGCTCGCCGCCAATGGCCGTGAGCTGGGCCAAGGACGGGCGGCGCTTAGGCGCGCCCGACGGCCCCCGAGTGCGCGTGGAGGCCAGCGGCGAGGCGAGCGCGCTGCGCATCCAGGCCGCGCGGCCCCGCGACGGCGGCACCTACACGGTGCGCGCCGAGAACCCGCTGGGCGCCGCCAGCGCCGACGCCGCGCTCACCGTGGACGCGGATGCAGACGCTGCGGGCCCTCCCGGGGCCTCCACAGCCGCGCTTCTGGCGCACCTGCAGCGGCGGCGCGAGGCGATGCGCGCCGAGGGCGCCCCGGCCTCGCCACCAGGTTCTGGCACGCGCACCTGCACCGTGACTGAAGGCAAGCACGCGCGCCTCAGCTGCTACGTGACGGGTGAGCCTAAGCCCGAGACGGTGTGGAAGAAGGATGGGCAGCTGGTGGTCGAGGGCCGGCGACACGCGGTGTACGAGGACGCTCAGGAGAACTTCGTGCTCAAGATCCTCTTCTGCAAGCAGTCAGACCGGGGCCTCTACACCTGCACGGCATCCAACCTGGTGGGCCAAACCTACAGCTCCGTGCTGGTCGTCGTGCGAGGTGAGCTCGGGGTGCTGGGCGCACGATCCCTGCGCGTGGTCGCTGCCGAGAAGCGCCTCCCCAGCCCCTCCCCCCAGTCCTTTCCGCCTGGAATGGAATCCGTTGTGGAGTCCAGAGGTAGAGCTCTTGGCGGCTCTCGCGTTTCCAGAGCCACAGAACGAGGGCGACAGCGGATGACCCTCAGCCTGTCCCATTGTGAGCGCCGCATGAGTGAATAACAAAGCGCTCTGTCCTCAGCGCCCCCTCCTCCTGGGAGATGGCCTGGGTGACCCAGGCACTCCACCTCTCTCACAGGATGCTAAGGGGGTCTCCCTGGCAGAGTGGGGGAGAAAGGTAGGGCCGGGGCTGGGGCCGCGCCGGGTTTAGCCGGAAGGCGGTTCTGGGCCAGTTTAGAGGCTCCTGCTGAGGACCCTGTAGGGGTCTGGGCCTCCCCCAGGGTTCTGGGGGAAAGCGTGGGCAACATAGGAGGTTGTGTTGGCGAGGCTCCTAAGACCCGAGCCCCAGCTCCACCTCTGTCCCGCTGGAGGGTCTCAGGGCGCTCCAACCTTCCGTGCGCGCCACAGTACCATCAACCCCACCGGGTAAGTGGCCCTGTTCCTCGGGGGTGCCCTGCAGAAGCTGCACAGGGGAAAGTGCGCAGGGCAGCAGGGCTTGGCCCACGGCCGGCGCTCAGGGGGTTGCACGGCGGCCAGCCCTGGTCCCGCTGCCTCGCTGCTGGCGTGGCTGTGAGCGTGAGCCCTGCGGATTTTGCGGCCCGGGAGCAGCATCACTGGGCTGTTTGGGGGCTTTATGTGCCTCGTTTCCAGACATCTTCTATTTAAGGGGAGGGGGCTCTGGAGGTCCTGGGCCCTCTCCCCTGCCCCCCCTTCCATCCCCCTACCTCCCTGGACTCATCCCTGCGCCACCTCTGCCTTCGCACCCAACCCCTGCCCTGGTGCCCTGCCCCCACCCCAGCCCCGGACTCCGACGAACGGGAGCCCCTTGACCTTCCCTGCTTCCTGCCCTTACCCCACCCCCCTCCATCCCCTCCCGCTCCTCTCCCCGGCCCTCCGGCTCACGGCTCACGCGCCCTCACCCCGCAGAGCCCGCGGTGCCCTTCAGGAAGCGGCTCCAGGACCTGCAGGTGCCGGAGAAGGAGTCGGCCACGTTCCAGTGCGAGGTGGAGCTGCCGACCACCGAGGCCGCGTGGTACAAGGAGGAGACGCGGCTGTGGGCCAGCGCCAAGTACGGCATCGAGGAGGCGGGCACCGAGCGCCGGCTGACCGTGCGCAACGTCTCGGCCGACGACGACGCTGTCTACGTCTGCGAGACGGCGGAGGGCAGCCGCACGGTGGCGGAGCTCGCGGTGCAAGGTGGGCCGGGGTCGCGCGGGGTTGGGGTGGGGGAGGGGAGGGAAGGGGCAGGACCCGCTGGAGAGGAGCGCGGAGGAGCTGCGGGGCAGAGGCGGTGCAGGGGCGGCAGGTGGGCTCCGGGGAGGGGCGAGCAGGGATGGGGGCGGGGCGGAGGGCGGGTGGGCAGCCCCCCCTCCCCGCCCCCCCATCTGACCAGTCCCCCTGCCCTGTCCACCACAGGAAACCTCATCCGGAAGCTCCCGAGGAAGACGGCGGTGCGAGTGGGGGACACGGCCATGTTCTGTGTGGAGCTGGCCAGGCCGGAGGGCTCCGTCCACTGGCTGAGGAACCAGGAGGAGGTGGTGGCTGGGGGCCGCGTGGCCATCACCACAGAAGGCACGTGCCACACGCTGACCATCTCCAAGTGCAGCCTGGAGGACGTGGGCGTGGTGACCTTCACGGCTGGGGACTGCCGGACCTCCACGCAGTTCTTTGTGTCCGGTAAGGGCCCGGGGGTCCCTGGGACAGACAGGGCCCTTTCCCTCCCTCTGTCCACTGGCCCCCGCTGGGCAGTCCCGTCTGCTGCAGGGAGGGCTTCGGGGGCCGGCCAACGGGTCATAGCTCTAGTTTCTCGGAGCCCTGGTCTGTTTGCTGCCCTCCTTCACTGCGGTCACCCCAGGTGACCCCCACTCTGCGAACCGAAGTAGAAGGTACAGATTGTCCTAGGGGCCCACGTGTGGGTGAGACAGCTGTGGGACATTGTGCGTGAGCGTGTCCTCTGTCTGTGGGGCCTTTGCTGTCACATTTGTAGACTGGGAGTAGGTCCCTCCCCACCGCCCCCACTGGGTCAGCCCTTTGTTGGGGTCAGCACCCTCAGAAGGGTCCCTGCGCCCTGCTCCGGTCACTGCCCGGTCCGAGACCTGGATACACAGAAGGGGTTTGTCCCCAAGCCCCCTGGACAGCTTGTGGTGGCCCTGGACCGTGTGTCCCCACAGCCAGAGCCCTCTTTTTCCACTGCAACCAGGGAAGTGGCCACAAGGCTGGGGCTAGGGGTCACGGGCCTGCGGCGTCCCTTGGCCCAGCAGTGCCCTCGGGCTGTGGCCAGTGCAGACGGTGAAAGCACGCCCCCGGGGGGGGGGGGGAGGTTGACCTGGGACCCAGGGCTTGGGGAGGGAGCTCCCAGTGAGTGACGTCCTGGGGCTGTGCTCTGCCCAGCCCCTAGGAAGCCGCCCCTGCACGCCCCGGAGGCCCCTGAGGTAAAGGCCAGGACAGAGTGCTCCGTGACCCTCGGCTGGTCCCCACCACCCCACGGGGACCGCCCTGTCCCCATTGATGGTTATCTGGTGGAAAAGAAGCGGCTTGGCGCCTACACCTGGAGCCGGTGCCATGAGGCCAAGTGGGTGGATGTGCATGAGCTGACCGTGGCTGGCGTGTCCGAGGAGGGGGACTTCCAGTTCCGGGTGTCAGCTGTGAACAGCTTTGGCCACAGTCCCTACCTTGAGTTCCCGCAGACTGTCCACCTGGGTAAGTGTGCCTGCCCCGTGGGCTTCCTGGGGAAGGGGGCGCTTGGGCCCAGGCTCGGGAGGAGGAGGGCCGGAGGGTAGAGCCTGGCCCCTTCTGAAGCCCTCACCCTGCAGCCCCCCAGCTGGCTGTGAGGATGCCTTTGAAGGCAGTGGAGGCCGTGGAGGGTGGCGAGGTGACCTTCTCCGTGGACCTCACTTTGGCCTCGGTGGGCGAGTGGTTCCTGGACGGGCGGGCCCTGAAGGCCAGCAGCGTGTACGTGATCCGTCACGAGGGCACACGGCATGCCCTCACCATCCGCTCCGTGTCCGCCAGCCTGCATGGTGCAGAGCTCAAGTTTGTGGCCAACGGCATCGAGAGCAGCATCCGCATGGAGGTCCGAGGTAGGAGGACCCCAGCTGTGAGCCCCAGGCGTCTGCCCCAGGCGTGGGGTGGGGGCTTCCGGAGCTGCTCCTTGTCCCCGGGGCAGGTGGGCTGCGGGCGGTCTCCTGGATGAGGCAGGGCTGGGCAGGGGAGGGCGGTGTGGGGCCGCTTGCCCAGGGCTGGCAGTGGCCTCGGCCACAGGGTGCGAGTGGAGGAGGGGCTGCGGAGCCTCACGCTTCCATCTGCCTGCTCCCCGCCGTCCCGAACGCCCCTTCCTCTCTGCTGATTCCTTCTGTGACCCCGCAATCTTGTCTCTTCCTTTCCTGCCTCCCCCTGTTCCCGCATGCCTGACTCTCCCCACCCGGTCGCTCTGCATTGTCCCCTTCCCCCCGTCCATGCCCTCTGCCCCCACCCCCAATGTCTGCACCCCCGTCCCCTTCTGCTCCGTCCATGCCTCTTCTGTCCCGTCCCCCACTGTGCGCTCCCCCTCTCTGTCCACGCATCTTCTGTCCACTTGTCTGTGGCCTCAAGCGGCCCCAGGACTGACCACCAAGCGTCCAGTGGCAGCTGTGAGAGAAGTGCTGGCCCGGCTGCATGAGGAGGCGCAGCTCCTGGCCGAGCTGTCAGACCAGGCTGCAGCAGTGACGTGGCTGAAGGATGGCCACGCGCTGCCACCAGGCCCCAAGTACGAGGTGCAGGCGACGGCCGGGCAGTGGGCCCTGCTGGTGCGGGATGTGGTGCGAGACGATGCTGGCCTCTACGAGTGTGTCAGCCGTGGGGGCCGCGTCGCCTACCAGCTCCTGGTGCAAGGTGATGCCTGCTGTGTGTGTGTCCACGTCCCATGGTCACAGCCGCACCTTCTGTTCCCCAGCTCTGGGCGGGCTCCAGGGGGTCTGGGCGGTGGGAGCCGCTGTTCTCCATCCTTGTAGCGGGGTGGGGGCTGGGGCATGCTCAACTGACCTTGGGGAGTGGGGCGGGCGAGGATGGGGAGGGGAGGCTCTGCTCAGTAGAGGGAGGGGCTTCCTAGCAGCAGGTGGCACTCCAGGGGTTGGCAGTCGGCACCCCCGCCAGTCCTGCCTCTGAAGGGGACCCTGGTCTGGGTGGGACCCCCAGGCCCCAAGCGTCTCCATTTGCTATCCGCGTGGGTGTATGTGTGGCTGGGGCGCTGCTGGCTCGCCTGACCGCCCGTGTGCCCTTGCAGGGCTCACTCCCTTTCTGCACAAGGACACAGCTGGTGGCTGTGTGGATGCCGTGGCTGGAGGCCCAGCCCACTTTGAATGTGAGACCTCTGAGGCCCACGTGCGCGTGCGCTGGTACAAGGACGGCACGGAGCTCAGTCGCTCCAGCCAGCGCTTCTTGCAGGAGGACGTGGGCACGCGGCACCGGCTGGTGGCAGCCTCGGTCACCAGGCAGGATGAGGGTACCTACTCATGCCGCGTGGGTGAGGACTCCGTGGACTTCCAGCTGCGTGTCTCCGGTGAGCTGCAGCCTCCAGGGCTTGGTGGGTGGGGAGCAGGTCCGGCTGCATCAAGGACTTGTGAGGCCAGGCTGTCCGGCCCTTCCTTTCTTCCAAGAAAGCCTGGGAGGGGCAGTCGCTTCTGGATTTGGGAAAAGGAACTCCCCACAGAACTAACATTTAGATGAGAAAAGATGTGGGTGTGGAAAAAAAAATAGGTAAGAGGAAAATTTGCAGCCCCCTTTCTCCTTTGAAGATGAGGAAGTGAGGCAGACAAGACCCAAAAGGTGCTGGAAGCATTCTCAGCAGCTTGGATTGGGATCTTGATGCCTAAGGTTTTGGTTCTTTCTAGAAGCTCTAGGAGCCTCTTGGCAGATTCTGAGTCCAGCTCTGTCTGAGTCCTAGCTCTTAGTAGGGTCTTGGCCACTGCCCCCCGGGCCTCCCTCTGTCTGTCCCCAGGCACTGGCCTGGCTACCCATCGTGGTGCTCAGAGGCTGCTCCCCACCATGCCTAGGAGGGGTCACAGCATCAGGTCCCCCTGTGCCCGAGGAGGGTCCTACCGGCAGCACCTGACTGTGAACGATTCCCAGGGTTGCCTGGGGTGTAGAGCATGCTGTGCCCTGGCTCCAGGACTTGGGGGCCCTCACAGCAGTGGGGCTTCTGACCGTGCATCCCTCTCTGTCCCCAGAGCCCTCTGTGGTGTTTGCCAAGGAGCAGCCAGCACGCAGTGAGGTGCAGGCCAAGGCGGGGGCCAGCGCCACCCTGAGCTGTGAGGTGGCCCAGGCCCAGACAGAGGTGACGTGGTACAAGGATGGGAAGAAGCTGAGTGCGAGCTCCAGAGTGCACGTGGAGGCCAAGGGCTGCAGCAGGCGGCTGGTGGTGCAGCAGGTGGGCAAGGCGGACGCTGGGGAGTACAGCTGTGAGGCCGGGGGCCAGAAGGTGTCCTTCCGCCTGGATGTGGCAGGTCAGTGATGGAGATGTGAATTTGCTTTGTCTGGGAGGGTTGTGCCTGTTTTCCAGTCCAGACAAAAGTGATGGCCATTCCGTGTGAGCTGGTGTGGGCTCACCTGGGTGTCCTGGCGTAGCTGAGCTGGAGGTGATGGGTCAGTGGGCGATGGCCACAGGTTGGTGTGCGGTCTGATTGGCCCACTGGGCATGTGTGGTCTTGCATCCCTCTGAGGCCCAGGCAGACAAAGGTATGGGTTGGGTCTGGTGCACGTCACAGGTCAGTTGACAAGGCCGACGTGTCCACATCCCAGGAACAGGCCCGGAGGAGGTGTTCTGGAGGGGGCTGGGTCAGGCTCGTATCAGCCAGTTGTCTAGGGCCAAGTAACAAATACCCCCGAACCTTTGAACCAGTTGCCTCTGAGGTCTGGGTTTCGGGCAGGGCTCAGTGAGACCACCCATTTCTGCTCCGTGAGGTGTGGGCTGGGACAAGAAGATCCAGCCTGGCCTCGTCCGTGCATCCGATGTCCTGGCAGGGGTGGCCTCAATGTGTGGGTCTGGTCGGATGACAAACCTCTGTCTCCTTGTGATGTTGGCTGGTCTCACTCCTGCGTCTGGGACCCCATTCTCTCCTCATGGCATCTCTGCCCCAGGGTCCGTGTTTCCCTGTGGGCAGCCTGGGCTCCCTCACATGGTGGCTGTGTTCCCCTCAGGGAACAGCAGGCGCTACAGGGCTGGTTTGGTCTGTGCTCAGAGTGTGACCTCCATCATGTTCCACTGTGCAAATCCTGGCTTCCAGGTGGGGGAGAAGCAGACCCCACTGCTGAGGGTGTGGATACAGGGAGGCTTGGCTCATCAGGGACCATTTGTAACAGTCTCCCACAGGGACATCACAGGGACACAGCCTGTGTCTGGCTCTAGTTGTCTGCCACCCTGAGCACTAGATAAGGGTCTTCCTAATGCTCATTGCCTCAGGGTCACAAGATGGCTTCCACAGCTCCAGCCATCATATTCAAGGTGGGAAGAACATGCAGGGGGTGTTTTTGGTTCATTGTTTATTGCTGTGCAACAAATTATCACAAACTCAGTGGCTTAAAACAGCTCTGATGGCCACACCCCACTGCAGATAGCCTGGAAAAATGAGCCCCTGGCTTTACTTTCTGGGCAGTGGGACGTTGAGGGTGCAGGAGGTGGGCCTGTGGTTGAGTGGCTGGCCTGGGTCTGCTGAGGAGCCTGTGTGTGTCCTGGGACCACCCCATGCCCACATGGGGTGGCTGCACCCTGAGTCTGGAAACCCCCTTCAAGGCAGGAAGTGCCGGGGTCAGAGTGTGGACAGGATCAGATCTCACTCCTGCTGGGTGACCTTGGGCAAGTTCTCGGTCTTGTGTCTCACGTCTGCCTGGACCACAGAACGTGGGCACATGTGGAAATGGGGTCTTTGTAGAGGTGATCAAGTGGGGATGTCGAGGTGAGAGCATCCTGGCTCAGGGTGGGCCTTGAGTCCCGTGACAGGTGTCTGTAGGAGAGAAGGGAGAGGGGGATTTGAGACGGCCATGCAGTGGCAGAGGCAGAGACTGGGGAGACGCGGCCACGAGCCCAGAACGCCTGGGCGCCCCCTCCAGCTGGGAGAGGCCGGAGGGACCCTCCCGGAGCCCTCAGAGGGAGCACGGCCCTGCGACACCTCGACCACAGACTCCTGGCCTCCAGACCCGGGAGAGGACAAAGCCTGCTGTCCTAAGCACCCTGCTTGTGGCCATTTGATCCTGCCACCCTGGCACCTCATGCAGTTGCTCCTTGTGACTCATTTCCCCATCTGTGAAGTAGTAATGGAGCTTCCAGGGCTTTGCTGAGAGACTTTGCTAGGAAGACCATCTCTGGCCCTCTGAGGGCAGCATGGGCTGGGCCACCTCCTAT
The DNA here is from genome assembly GCF_003265705.2 of Callorhinus ursinus. Classification (NCBI taxonomy): domain Eukaryota; kingdom Metazoa; phylum Chordata; class Mammalia; order Carnivora; family Otariidae; genus Callorhinus; species Callorhinus ursinus. Next base: position 796,059 of record NW_027397185.1, on the reverse strand, counting down.
CCAGACACTGTGAATTCTGGCCTCGGGATGAGGGTTCTGGGGGCGAGGTAGGCAAGAGACGAGACCTGGGCTTGCCAGGCAGGAGGGCCTGGAGGATGAGCCCAAGTGTGTCAGGCGGGTGGCACTCAGGGAGTGCTCTTACGTTGGGGTGTCCGGAAAGTTCTGGATGGCAGTGGCTGGCTCAGGGCAGAAGGCTGAGCACGAACCACTGCCAAGTTAATTGAGTAAAATGCCATAAATCCACCCTTTTACAGTGTACAATTTTGAGGTTTTTAGTACATTCACAAGGTTGTGTGACCACAGCACCACCTAGTTCTAGAACATTTTCACAGCCCTATGAAACGCCAAACCTGCAATCACCACGTGTTTGCCTTCCCCCAGCCCCTGGCAACCATGAATCCACTTTCTGCCTCTGGATTTGTCTATCATGGACATTTTATTTAAGTGGAATCACATAGCATGTAGCCTTTCGGTTCTGGCTCTTTGCACTGAGCATCGTGTTTCCAAGGTCCATCCGTGTTTTACCGTGTGCAGAGTACAGAGCCTCATTCTTACGTTCGGCACAGTAACATTCCGCCATGTGGATTGTGTCCCACGCTTTGTCTACCTTTTCATCAGCTAATGGACGTTGTGGTTGATCCCAGTGTTGGCTGTTGTGAACAGTGCTGCTAGGACATTCTTATATGGCTGAACAAATAACTTTCAATTCTCTTGGGATTGCTTGGTCATACGGTAATTTTATGCTTCACTCCCTGGAGAACCATTTCCCAGAGTGGCTGCCCCCTTTTACACTCCCACCAACAGTGTGCAAGAACCCATTTTCCCTACATCCTTACCAACACTCATTATTTTTATTTCATTTATTTATTTTTTGCTTCTAGCCACACTAGTGAGCGTGAGGTTGTATCTCACTGTGGTCTTGATTTGCATTTCCCTGGTGATGAGTGATGTTGAACATCTTTTCATGTACATGTTGGCCATCTGGATGTCTTCATTGGGGAAACATCTATTCAGGTCCTCTGCCTGATTTTTAAATTGTGTTATCTTTTTATTATTGAGTTGTAAGAATTCTTTACATATTCCAGATACTAGATCCTTATCAGATAAAGATTTGCAAATATTTTCTCCCATTCATTTTGTTGATAGTGTCCTTTGATGCACAAAAATTTTTAAATTGTGATGAAGTCCCATGTACTCTCTTTGCTTGTATGTTTGGTGTCCTATCTAAGAAACCAGTGCCTATTATCCCTGGGCTGCAAGGCTGGTTCAACATCCGCAAATCAATCAACGTGATACAATACATTAACAAAAGAAAGTACAAGAATCATATGATCCTCTCAATAGATGCAGAAAAAGCATTTGACAAAGTACAACATCCTTTCTTGATCAAAATTCTTCAGAGTATAGGGATAGAGGGTACATACCTCAATATCATAAAAGCCATCTACGAAAAACCTACAGCAAATATCATTCTCAATGGGGAAAAGCTGAGAACTTTTCCCCTAAGGTCAGGAACGCGGCAGGGATGTCCACTCTCACCACTGCTATTCAACATAGTATTAGAAGTCCTAGCCACAGCAATCAGACAACAAAAAGAAATCAAAGGCATCCAAATCGGCAAAGAGGAAGTCAAACTCTCACTCTTTGCAGATGATATGATACTGTATGTGGAAAACCCAAAAGACTCCACCCCAAAACTGTTAGAACTCATACAGGAATTCAGTCAAGTGGAAGGATGTAAAATCAATGCACAGAAATCAGTGGCATTCCTATACACCGACAACAAGACAGAAGAGAGACAAATCAAGGAGTCGATCCCATTTACAATTGCACCCAAAACCATAAGATACCTAGGAATAAATTTAACCAAAGAGGCAAAGGATCTGTACTCAGAAAACTATAAAATACTCATGACAGAAATTGAAGAAGACACAAAGAAATGGAAAAACGATCCATGCTCATGGATTGGAAGAACAAACATTGTGAAGATGTCAGTGCTACCTAGAGCAATCTACACATTCAGTGCAATCCCCATCAAAATACCATCCACCTTTTTCAAAGAAATGGAACAAATAATCCTAAAATTTGTATGGAACCAGAAGAGACCCAGAATAGCCAGAGGAATACTGAAAAAGAAAAGCAAAGTTGGCAGCATCACAATTCCAGACTTCCAGCTCTATTACAAAGCTGTCATCAGCAAGACAGTATGGTACTGGCACAAAAACAGACACATAGATCAATAGAACAGAATAGAGAGCCCAGAAATGGACCCTCAACTCTATGGTCAACTCATCTTTGACAAAGCAGGAAAGAATGTCCAGTGGAAAAAAGACAGTCTCTTCAATAAATGGTGTTGGCAAAATTGCACAGCCACATGCAGAAGAATGAAACTGGACCATTTCCTTACACCACACACAAAAATAGACTCCATATGGTTGAAAGACCTAAACGTGAGACAGGAGTCCATCCAAATCCTAAAGGAGAACACAGGCAGCAACCTCTTCGACCTCAGACGCAGCAACTTTTTCCTAGAAACATCGTCAAAGGCAAGGGAAGCCAGGGCAAAAATGAACTATTGGGATTTCATCAAGATAAAATTTTTGCACAGCAAAAGAAACAGTCCACAAAACCAAAAGACAACCAACAGAATGGGAGAAAATATTTGCAAACGACATATCAGATAAGGGGCTAGTATCCAAAATCTATAAAGAACTTATCCAACTCAACACCCAAAGAACAAATAATCCAATCAAGAAATGGGCAGAAGACATGAACAGACATTTTTCCAAAGAAGACATCCAAATGGCCAACAGACACATGAAAAAGTGCTCAACATCGCTCGGCATCGGGGAAATCCAAATCAAAACCTCAATGGGATACCACCTCACACCCGTCAGAATGGCTAAAATTAACAAGTCAGGGAACAGCAGATGTTGGCGGGGATGTGGAGAAAGGGGAACCCTCCTACATCGTTGGTGGGAATGCAAGCTGGTGCAGCCACTCTGGAAAACAGTATGGAGGTTCCTCAAACAGTTGAAATTAGAGCTACCATTCGATCCAGCAATTGCACTACTGGGTATTTACCCCAAAGATACAAATGTAGGGATCCGAAGGGGTACGTGCACCCCAATGTTTATAGTAGCAATATCCGCAATAGCCAAACTGTGGAAAGAGCCAAGATGTCCATCGACAGATGAATGGATAAAGAAGATGTGGTCTATATACACAATGGAATGTTATGCAGCCATCAAAAGGAATGAGATCTTGCCATTTGCAACGACGTGGATGGAACTGGAGGGTGTTATGCTGAGCGAAATAAGTCAATCAGAGAAAGACATGTATCATATGACCTTACTGATATGAGGAATTCTTAATCTCAGGAAACAAACTGAGGGTTGCTGGAGTGGTGGGGGGTGGGAGGGATGGGGTGGCTGGGTGATAGACATTGGGGAGGGTATGTGCTACGGTGAGCGCTGTGAATTGTGCAAGACTGTTGAATCACAGATCTGTGCTTCTGAAACAAATAATGCAATATATGTTAACAACAAAAAAAAGAAGAAGATAGCAGGAGGGGAAGAATGAGGGGGAGTAAGTCTGAGGGGGAGACGAACCATGAGAGACGATGGACTCTGAAAAACAAACTGAGGGTTCTAGAGGGGAGGGGGGTGGGGGGATGGGTTAGCCTGGTGATGGGTATTAAAGAGGGCACATTCTGCGTGGAGCACTGGGTGTTTTGAACAAACAGTGAATCATGGAACACTACATCAAAAACTAATGATGTAATGTATGGTGATTAACATAACAATAAAAAATTATAAAAAAAAAAAAAAAGAAACCAGTGCCTGATCCAAGGTCACACCATTTGGCACCTGTTTTTTTCTAAGAGTTGTCTAGTTTTTACTCTTACACATTTAGGTCTTGGATCCATTTTGAGTTAATTTTTCTATATGGTTGACATGGAGATCCACCTTTATCCTCTGCATGTGGAAATCCAGTTATTTCAGCATTGTGTGTTGAACGGGCTTTTTTCCCCTGTTAAAATTTTCTTGGCATGCTTGTGAAAAGTCAGGTGACCATCAGTGTCAGGATTTAGTTCTGGATTCTCAATCCTGTTCATTGATATATATGTTTGTCAGTCCTATGTCAGTACCACAGTCTAGATCACTGTAGCTTTGTGGTGAGTTTTGAAATTGGGAAGTGTGAGTCCTTGAACTTTGTTCTCTTTATTTTAAGATTGTTTCTGGTGTTTGAGGTCCGTTGCACTTCCAGATGATTTTTAGGATCAGCTTTTCAAATTTTGCAAGAAGGGAAACTGACATTTTGATTGAGATTGTGCTGAATGTGTAGATCAATTTGAGTACTGCTATCTTAACAATATTAGTCTTTCAATCTATAAATACAGGCTCTCTCTCTGTTTATGTAGGTCTTTAAATTTTTTCAACGGTTTATAGTTTTTAGTCTTCTTGTTGAGTTTGTTGCTAAGTATTTTATTCTTCTTGATGCTTCTTTAAATGGAATTGTTTTTTAAATTTTACTTTTGGATGGTTCATCACTAATATACAGAAATAGAAATAACTTTTGAATTTGGTGTTGTATCGTACAACCCTGCTGTACTGGTTTATTCACCTATTAATTCTTTTGTAGATTCCCAAGGATTTTTTTTTTTTAAGATACGAAAAAGTATCACCTGTATGTACAGATAGTTTTACTCCATTATTTCCAGTCTGGATGCCTCTTATTTTGTTTTTGATTACTGATTTAATCTCTTTACTTGTTGCAGGTCTATTCAGATTTTCTATTTCTTCTGGGGTCAGTTTTGGTAGTTTGTGTGTTTCTATGAGTTTGTCCATTTCATCTGGGTTGTCCAGTTTTTTGGCATTTGCTTGTTGATGGCGTTCTCTTACCATGCTTTGTATTTCTGTAAGGTCTGTACTGATGTCCCCACATTTGTTTCTTTTGTTATAATTTGAGCCCTCTAACTTTCTTGGTCAGTCTAGCTAATGGTTTGTCAATTTTGTTGATCTTTTCATTCTTTCTATTGCTTTTTAATTCTCTGTTTCATTCATCTCAGCTGTAGACTTTATTTCCTTCTTTTAACTTTGGGTTCCACTTATTCTTCTTTTTCTAGTTTCTTAAGGTATAAAGTTAGGTTATTGATTTGTGCTCATCTTTTTTGACATAGGCCTATAATATATAGCTCTGAATTTTCCTCTGAGCACTGCTTTCAGTGCATCTTATTAGTCTTGGTGTGTTGTGGTTTCATTTCCATCTATCTCAGAATATTTTCTAATCTTCCTTATAATTCTTCTTTCAGAGTGCATTGTTTAATTTTGACTGACTTGTGGATTTTCCAGGTTTCCTTCTATTAGTTATTTCTAGCTTCACTGCACTATGGTTGGAAAATATATCCTGTATTATTTCAATCTCTTTACATTTATTGAGACTCATTTCCTGGCCTAACCCATGGTCTGTGCTAGAGAACATTTTGTGTGTGCTTGAGTAATGTCTCCTGTTGTGGTGGGGTGGAGAGTTCTGTAGAGTCAGCTGGGTCTACCTGGTGTACACTGCTCTTTCCTTACTGAGCTCCTGTCTGTTTGTCCATTACTGAAAGCCGGGCATTGAAGTCTCCGACTATTATTGCACAGCTATCTGTTTCTCTCTTTAATCTGTTAGTTTTCACTTCATATAGTTTGGTCTCTCTTGTAAGTTGCGCTTATGTTTGTAAGATCTTCTTGATGAATTGACCCTTTTATCAACTTATTATGTCCTTAATCAATGCATTTATCAATCAATATATAATATTTTGTATGGTTTTACCTTAAAGTCTGTTCTGCCTGACATTAGTATAAGTACCTTAGGTCTCTTCTGATTGCTATTTGTAAGGAGCATCTTTTCACTTTAAGCCTATTTGTGTCTTTGGATCTAAAGTGAGTTTCTTGTATACGGCATGCATTTTTTTTTTATTATTATGTTCAGTTAGCCACTGTATTAGTACATCATTAGTTTTTCATGTAGTGTTCAATGATTCATTAGTTGAGTATAACACCCAGTGCTCATCAAAACACATGCCCTCCTTAATACTCATCACCCTGTTACCCCATACCCCTCCCGCCTCCCCTCTGAAGCCCTCGGTTTGTTTCCCAGGGTCCATTGTCTCTCATGGTTTGTCTCCCTCTCTGATTTCTTCCCATTCAGTTTTCCCTCCCTTCCCCTGTGGTCCTCCATGCTATTTCTTATGTTCCACATGTGAATGAAACCATGTAATAATTGACTTTCTCTGCTTGACTTACTTCACTTAGCATAATCCCCTCCAGTTCCATCCATGTCGATGTAAATGGTGGATGAATATAATATTCCCTTGTATATATGGACCACATCTTCTTTATCTATTCATCTGTTGAAGGGCATCTGGGCTCTTTCCACAGTTTGGCTATTGTGGACATTGCTGCTATGAACATTGGGGTGCACGTGCCCCTTCTTTTCACTATATCTGTATCTTTGGGGTAAATACCTAGTAGTGAAATTGTTGGGTCATATGGTAGCTCTATTTTTAATACCTTGATATTTTTAGATAGATATTTTTAATATCTATTTTAGTATCTCCATACTGTTTTCCAGAGTGGCTGTACCAGCTTGCATTCCCCCCAAAAATCTCTTTTGCCAATCTCTACCTTTTAAGTGGAGAATTGAATCCATTTACAGTTAAAGTAATACTTACAAGGAAGTATTTCCTATTACTTCTGCTATTTTGCTCTTTGTTTTTTTAATATGTCATATCTTTTTTGTTCTTTTTCTCTCCGTTACTGTCTTTTTTATGTTTAATTGATTTTTTTTTTCTGGTGCTTCATTTACTGAGTGTGTGTGTGTGGTATTTAACATAGCTTTATATATATTATACATACATATAACATCTACTCTAGCTATCTACCTATCATCTATCTATTTGTCTATCTATCTACTTATCTAGTTTTTTCTTAGTCGATATCCTTAGTGGTTATCACAATTAATATCTTAATTTTATAATATTCAAGTTTAAAATTATACCATTTTAGTTTAAATAAAAAACTGGTCCTTTACAGCTCTGTGCCCCCACACAAAGCACAGCTTTATGTTGTTATTGTCACAATTCATGTCTTTATACACTAGTTTCAATCCATTAACTTTATGGTTTTGTTATTATTGTTTATGCATTTGTATTTTAAGCCATATAGGAAAAAAACGAAGAGTTAAAAACTTAAAAATGCTGTAATACTGGCTTTTACATTTACCTGTGTAACTACATTTACTATTGTTCTTTATTTTTTCACATGATTTTAAGTTACTGTCAGTGTTTTTTCATCTAAGCCTGAAATGCCTATTTAGCATTTCTTGTAGGACAGTTATAATAGCGACAAAATCCTCAGTATTTTTTGAATGGGAATGTATTACTTTCCTCTTCATTTTTAGGGATGCTTTTGCCAGATATAAAGTTCTCCGTTGATAATTTTTTTCACTGAGCAATTTAAACACATCACCTACTAACTTCTGACCTCTGTGGTTTCTGAAGGGAAATCAGCTGTCACTCTTAGGAGGAGGCCTCTTACATGATGCGTTACTTCTCTCTTTATGGTTTCAAGATTCTTGTTGGGGCACCTGGGTGGCTCAGTCAGTTGGGCGCCTGCCTTTGGCTTGGGTCATGATCCTAGGGTCCTGGGATTGAGTCCACCATCTGGCTCCCTGCTTGGCGTGGAGTCTGCTTCTCCCTCTGCCCTTCACCCCACTCTCTCTTGCTCATATGAATAGATAAAATCTTAAAAAAAAAGATTCTTGTTGTTTTTGGCTGTTGGCAGTTTTAGTATAATCTGTCTCAGTGTGGTTCTCCCTGGTTTGTCTTGCTTGGAGTTTGTTGAGGTTCTTGAATATTAATTTTGGAGATTTTTGATCATTCTTTCTTAAATATTCTCTGTGCCCCTTTCTTTTCCCCTCTCCCTATAAATTCCCCTTGTGTATATGTTGCCCCACAGGCATTTAAGGCTCTATTCATTTTCTCCATTCTTTTTTCTTTCTGCTCCTCACACTGGGTAATTTCATGAGATCTGTGTTCAAGTTTGCTGACTTTTTTCTTCTGCTCAAATCAGATGTTGCACCCCTCTAGTGACTTTTCATTCCAGTTATACTTTTCAAATCTAGAATTTCTATTTAGTCTTAGAAATCTATCTTGTTATCGATATTCTCTATTTGGTGAGACATTGTTCTTTATTTGATGAGAAATGGTTTCCTTTAATTTTCTGAATATATTTAAACTAGCTGACCTAAAGACTTTGTTTAGTGAGACAATATCTGGATGTTCTCAGGGACAGTTTCTGTTGACTGCTTCCTTTCCTGTAATGGGCCATTCTTCTTTGCAAGTCATGTAATTCTTCGTTGATAAGTGGAATATTAAGTAATATAATGTGGAAACTTGAGTTCAGATTTTCCAACCCCCTCCCCACTTCATTGTTGGTGGTTTTTGTTTTTGTTGCTATTGTTTGTGTGTTCAGTGACTTTTCTTTTTTGACGAACTTATTTATTGCATGACATTGGGAACAAAATGAGTGTCATTTGCCCATTTGTTTCAGGAGTATGTTAAATTACATGATAAACACAGAGGAAACATCCTTGCCATTTTTCCCCATACAACTTGATTTTTGTATGACCTTATTAGCTAAGATTTTTCCAAGGATTATCTCCTTCTTCTGACTTTTCTGAACTACTTGTGTGAAGTCTACATTTTGTACTGTGTGAACCACTGAAGTCTCTGGTTGGTTAGCTTATTGGTCAGCTGATGGTTCTACAGTGATTTCCTTAGATGCCCGTAACCAGTAAGTCTCCCAGTTCTTGTCAAGGGCCTTTTTGTGGGTGTTGGTACATGCATATGCCACTTAGCCGGGAAGTTTATAACTCCATATTTGCCCTTACATCATGCTTCCACAGCCTCAAGTTTAGCCCAATGTGTGAGTTTAGGACCTTCTCAAGTAATTCCTGAGTATACATATGTGTGTGGCCTTCTAGATGCCCAGAAATGTGCCAGAGCTTTCCAGAGCCCTCTACGGACATCTCATTCTGCAGCTTTTCCTTTTAAGCTGATTAGGTTGCCTGCTGTTTGCCCAACTGATATCTACCACCTTGGGCAGCCATGATGTTCAGTAATTGCCTGTGATTGTTTTCAACAAATGCTGATGGGGAAAAGGCTGTTTGCATTGGGTGAGCTTCTCTTCAGGCTTGAGTAATAGGAAGGAAGGAAGGAAGGGAGGGAGGGAGGGAGGGAGGGAGGGAAGGAGGGAGGAAGGAAGGAAGGAAGGAAGGAAGACTGTCTTGTGAGTGGAGTTTTCCAGTGAACCACCGAATTGGTCAAATAATGACAGTTCTCTGGCAATGGGGCTTCTGCCTCATTCTTCCCACCTCGTGTGGCTTCCAGGCTGCCATTCTTCACTGTGATTGTGGACTATTGGTTTTCCAGGCTACCTCAGGATTAGGGAGGCAGGTATGAAATTTGGTAAGTTAAAACACCACAAATCTTGATGTTCTTACTGAGATTCAGCTGTTTTCCTGGAATATATGCTCCGTAGATTGTTGCAAGTCTTTGGTTAATTTCCAGAGCTCTGAAAAAGTGGATTCCAACAATTTTGGCCAGTGTTTTAATTATTTATGGAGGAAAGTTTTACACAATTTTTGAAAAGTTGTTATTTTGCCATTTTTGCTGACATCTCCTTTAGTGATTTTGGAGTATTTAACCAGCCTTTCAATCCTGAGATTTAGGCCACTTGACTGTGGTGTGTTATTCTCTTTACATGTTTCTGATTCAATGGGATGCTGTTTGGTTGAGAATGTTTATATTTATGTTCTTGAGGAATTCTGGCTTGTAGTTTTCATATATGTATTTATGTGGTTTTGTCCTCAGGGTAATGCTGGCCTCATACAATGGGTTGGAAAGGGTTTCCCTCTCATCCGTTTTCTGTGAGAGATTGTGTAGAATTGATGTGATTCCTCTTCCTTCCTTAATTTCTTTTTAAAAATTATTTCTCTGATTAAGTCAGTGAAGTCATCCTGACCTAAAGATTTCTCTCTTTAGAAGGCTTAAATTTTGAAAACATTTTATTTATAGTGATAAAATTATGCAAGTTACCTGTTTCCTCTTGGGCAAATTTTAGTAGTTCGTGATTTTTGAGGAATTGTTCTGTCTTATCAAGTTTTTTAAATTTATGTGCATAGAGTTGCTTGTAGTGTTCTTTTATTATACATTTAATGTCAGCAGGGTCTGTGGTGATGTTCCATTCCATTCCTGATACTGTTAGTTAGTTAGATCTTCTCTCTTTTTTCTTTATTAGTCTTGCTAGAGATTTATCCATTTTATTGATCTTTTCAAAGAACCGTATATGGGGCACCTGGGTGGTTCACTTGGTTAAGTGCCTTCGGCTCAGGTCATGATCTCAGGGTCCTGGGATTGAGCCTCAAGTCAGGCTCCCTGCTCTGCTTCTCCCTCTCCCTCTGCCACTCCCCCTGCCTGTGCTTTCTTGCTCTCTGTCAAATCAATCAATCAATCAATTAAATCTTTAAGAAAACAAAAGCAAAAAAAGAACTATATAGAGTTTCCATTGATTTTCTCTATTTTTTTATGTAATTGATTTCTGTTCTTATTACTTTTCCTTCTGCTTGCTCTGGGGTTATTTTGCTTCTAATTTCTTAAGGTGGAAAAATGGATTACTGATTGAAATTGTTTCTTTTCTAAGTGAGTTTCTTTTGAAGTGAGTTTTTTGTAGATAACACAAAGTTGAGTCATTTTAAAAAATCGATTCTGACAATCTCTGTCTTATAATCAGTGTGTTTAGACTATTTTCATTTAATTCAATAATTGTATGTTTGGATTTAGGTCTACTATTTTATTATTTGTTTCCATTTTTTCTCTTTTTTCGTTCCTCTTTTTCACCTTTTTTGCCTTTTTTGGGTTATTTAGGATGTTTTTAGTATTCCATTTTATTTTTATTTTTTTAAAGACTTTATTTATTTGAGAGACAGACACAGAGACAGTGAGAGAGAGCACAAGTGGGGAGGGGAGGAGAGGGAGAAGCAGGCTGCCTGCTGAGCAGGGAGCCCAACACGGGTCTTGATCCCAGGACCATGGCATCATGACCTGAGCTGAAGACAGACACTTAACCACCACCAGGTGCCCGGGATGTAGAAGTTTTATCAATACGTAGGTCCTTTTACTCTTCTACCATTATGTTATTAGTTGTTTTATGTAATATCTCTACCATTGAAAACTTCATCAGACAATGTGATAATTCTTGCTTTCTATTACAAAATACATTCCAAAGAATTCAGCAGGAGAAGAATAGTCTGTTTTGTTTACCCAGCATATTAGTCATCTCAGGCTGCCATAACAAAATACCACAGATTGTGTGGTTTACACAACATTTATTTTCTCATAGTGCTGGAGGCTAGAAGCCCAAGATCAGGGTATCAGCTTGGGCATGTGCTGGTGAGACCTCCCTGTCTGGCTTGCAGATGGCTGTATCCTCACATATCATTTCCTCTGTGGGTACATGGAGAACAAGAGAGATATCTGGGGTCTCTCTCTTATAAAGATGCCAGTCCTATGGATTAGGGTCCCACCCTTGTGACCTCTTTTAACCATAATTAACTCCTTAAATGCTCTATCTCCAAAACTGGGGGTTAGGGCTTCAACAAATGGATTATGGGGGGGTGGGAGGACAGACAATTCATAGTCCATAACGCCCAAACATTTATCATTTCTGTTGGTCTTCCTTCATTCCTGATGCTCTGAGTCTTCCTACAATGTCATTCCCCATATAGAAATTCTTGTAGAGTGATCTCTGGCAGTGAATTTTCTTAGCTTCCCTTCGTGCAGAATGTCTTTATTTTATCTTCATTCTTGAAGGAGATTTTTGCTGGATACAGAATTCTGGGCCAATTAATGCTGACTAATTTTCGACGAGAAATTCACAGTCATTCAAATTGTACCCCCCACAAATCATGTGTTTGTATTCTCTGCCTGCTTTCAAGAATCTTTGTGGTTTAATTTTCAGTGGCTCTGAAATGGTGTGTCTGGGTGTGGATTTCTTTGGGTTTATTGTGTCTGAGATTTGCTGGGCTCTTATAATCTGTTTGAGGTCTTTCATCAAATTTGAAAAGGTTTCAACCATTGTTTCTTGAAAATATTTTTTGAACTGTACTCTTCTCTCTTTCTAGGACTAATGACATGAATTTTAGTCCTTTTAGTTTCATCCTGTAGGTCCCTGAGGCTGTATATAAAAATTCCCTTTCTTGCTCTTCTTTAGGTTGGTTAATTTCCATTGCTTTATCTTCAAGTTCTGTAGCTCTTCTGTTGTCTGGATTCTGCTACTGAGCCTATTCAGTGAATGATTTCAGTTATTTTATTTTTCCACTTGTAAAAGATATATTGGCTCTTTATGTCTTGTCTTTCTTTGTTGAGAGTATCTCTCTTTCCATTCCTTCCAAGGGTGTTTGCTTTCACTTTTTTTTAAACAGCTGCTTGAAATTCTTTGTCAGCTATTTCCAACATCTGTGTCATTTTGACACTGGTATCTCTTAACAGTCTTCTCCTGTGCCAGTGAACTGAGAGTTTCCTGGTTATTCGGGGGACTGTTTTGGATGGTATCCTGGATATACTGAATACTATGTTTGAAACTCTGGGTCTTCTTTACATCTAATGAAGAATGTTGATTTTTTTTTAAAGCTGGAAATAAGCTTTGTTGAGTTCAAACTATGGGTTCCTGCCAGCCTTTCATGGGTTGTTTTGTTTCCAGAGGCTTTGCAGTGCCATTTAGATCTGTCCTGAATGTGCCCACCTAGTAGTTAGTGTGGCTCTGGACAGTGGCCCGTGCCCCAGGTCAGAACTCAAAGTCTGTGGCCTGCTGACTGGGGTCAGATCCACTCACATGTGGCTCAGGGGTGAGACCTGGTGTTCCTGGACCACCGCATGTTCTAGATCTTCTGTCATCCTCTTGTTCTTTAGTTGGAAAGGAGGAGCTCCTGGCATGTTGCTTTGGTACCTGTTTCCCATGGTCCCTCCTGCACCAGCAGGAGGGTAGAAAAAGAAAGATCAGTGGGTCTTCCTTCGGTTGGAGAGCAGTGCTCTCCATCCTCAGTGTTCTAAGGGTCTCTAATCTTTATGGGCTAGGATGTAAAAGCATGGAGGAACAATGGGGTGTCTTCCATTCTCTCTGAACATTTGGTGTCCTCTTCCCTATGCTCTGGGGGAGACATGGGGGCCTACTTCGGGAAGTTGAGCTGCCCTATGTGCAGGCAAGGGGGGAAAAGGTAGACTCACTTCTGGTTTGGTGGACTTAGAATTCTGTTTTATTTTTTTTTTCTCCCCAATCTGCCTGCTGCTGCTTATTTTGAGAATCTTCAAACCAGCTCCATGGCCCTGTGGCTGCACTTGGTGACTGAGACACGGTGAAAAGTGTTTGTGCCTAGAACTGGAATCAAGCACAGGTGTTTTTGTAAAAATATGGGTTTTAATTTTTTGTAATTATGTACATGGATCCAAACTTTGGTGTTTCTAGTGTGGGACAAATCCTAAGCATCCTTGTGGTGATATTTATAACTCAGGTCAATTTTGAAGGTAAACCACTGTGCAGTTGGGGGCCTCATGGTGTGGGCTCAGCTGTGGGGTCAGAGTGACCATGGAGGACTCCACATGCTTCTTCCTGGGCACAACCAGTGGCAGACCATCTCAGACACACAGGGACATGCACACACACACATACACTTACACAGGCATGCACATTTGAACACATACATGCTCACACACATGCATGCATAGACACATACACATGCACATATACATGCTCAAAACACATACATATACACGTGAAGAGACATATATACACCCTTGCACACATTTCCACACACATACACACTCACAAACACATATACACACAAACATGCATACACACTTACACACACATGCACATTTAAACACATACACTCTCACAACACATGCATGGACATACATATACACATGCACATCCATACATACATACATACCTCCCCCCACAGATATACACATAGACATACCCACATATGTAGACACTACACACACAGTGGGGTAACTGGGTAATGGGCATTAAGGAGGGCACATGACATAATGAGCACTGGGTATTATATAAGACTGATGAATCACTGACCTCTACTTCAGAAATCAATAATACATTATATGTTAATTAATTGAATTTAAATTAAAAGATGAAGGAAAAAAATAAAATTTAAACAGTATTAAAAAAAGGAGTTCTCCCTGAAAATACCAATACTTTGATGTGCAGGCTAACAACCAAGATTTCTACTGACTTCTATTAGGAGGAGATTAGAGAGGTGTTCCCAAAGCAGAAAGTCCCTAGTAGATGAAATTGGAAAGGTGGAGTTAAAAGCACCCCATCTGGATTTTGGTTTTCTAGCAGTACCATTGACTTCTATAGTGTGAAAACTCTCCCACTGTGGACATCTGAAAATGTGGGCAGAATGTAACAAAGTCAGGTTAAGTTAATTTCTGGACTGGCAAGGAGAAAAAGGTACATTTCCAGGTGCTAGAAAAGAGGAGGAAAACGTAAGAAAGAAGTGAAATAGTAAGAAGAAGAAAGGGAGATTCAAAGAAGAAGCAAATGAAGCTTCGTGAATGGGAAACACATGATAAATAGCAAATTAGACATGATTGAAGACAGAAATCACTGAATTGGAAGATAGATTTGAGGAAATTACTCAGAGTGAAACACAGAGATAAAAAAAAAATAAGAAAGAAGGACAGATGTAGAGAAGAGAAGCAGTAGGGCCACTTGTGTGTCCAAAAGGGCCTCTAGGAGAGACTGGAGGGAATGAGAAGATAAAATTATGAAGGAAATGACATAGAGAACTTTTAGCAGCGGTTGAAGATGTGAATCCTAAGCTTCAGGACTCCCAAGTGATCATGGGAAATGTAGGAGAAATAAACCCACAGCTAGACACACCATAGTGAACCACAGAAAAGTAAAGATTAATGGGAGGACAGGAATCCTTCCACAGATTTGTCAACAGCAATGAAGAGCACAAAGAAGGCATCATCTCCAACGTAGTGGGGGAAGATAACTGTCAACTAGAACTCTGTATCCAGCTGAACTGTCATTCAAAAGTTGGAGTGAAAGAAAGATGTTTTCAGGAAATAAATGGAGATAATTTACTTTTCACAAAATCCTGCTGGAAAAAAATTGTTGATGGATATACGTCAAAAGGAAGAAAATTTAGCCTAAGGTGACAGACTGGGTCCTAGAAGTAATGTGATGTGAAGCTAAAGAAGGAAGTCAATAAAAACTATGTCCGTCCCCAGGCCAGGGGTTGGGTTACAGGGATGGTGATTGGCTGGCTAGAACTGACAGACTGCATTAGGGGTCATTGTGTCTGTGTTCTTGTGACTTGGACATCGCCTGCTATTGGTGACAGTGCACAATAAATTCTCTCTGAATATATCTGTGCTTTGATGTGCAGGTATGCCACCATTTGTTAGGATAATTATCACGGATGATAAATGCCAAATCCTGAATCATAACACATACCTACCTGGAGATTATTTGACATGGAGTGTTCAGATTCTGAAAACTAACCTGCTCCTTGCTTTATGTTTCTTCTGAGTGTGGGGTTCTCTGTGTAGATGGAGCCAGGCGCAGAACAAGCATGTGGCCAAGGACTCCTGGTTTTGAAATCTAGAAGGTGGGCCCTAATTCAGTTCTAGATATTTGATTATTCCTCTCTGTCCCCAGAGCCCTCTGTGGTGTTTGCYAAGGAGCAGCCAGCACGCAGTGAGGTGCAGGCCAAGGTGGGGTCCAGCGCCACCCTGAGCTGTGAGGTGGCCCAGGCCCAGACAGAGGTGACGTGGTACAAGGATGGGAAGAAGCTGAGTGCGAGCTCCAGAGTGCACGTGGAGGCCAAGGGCTGCAGCAGGCGGCTGGTGGTGCAGCAGGTGGGCAAGGCGGACGCTGGGGAGTACCGCTGTGAGGCCGGGGGCCAGAAGGTGTCCTTCCGCCTGGCCGTCGCAGGTGCGTGTCAGGGTTGGGTGAGGGGATACGCTCAGAAATCAGGAAATAGCCCTCTTTCACAGTGTGGGGGATACTGTGTGTTGCACCTGTGTGGGTTCTCTGCTGATCTGCCCAGCCCAGGCCTCTGTCTCTGCCCCGTCCTTGGATTAGAGAACACTCCCTGCAGCCCTTATCCTGGGATGTTCTGGGCATTTGTTTCCCCAGGCTTCTCCCTTATCTGCCACATCCCCACTTGAACGAGCACAGAACCTGCCACTGAGGCTTTCTTGGGTACCTGCAGGCTGCTAAGGCCTGTGGTGCATGGCAGCGACTCTTCTTTGTCTAGGGTTGGTGAGCAGATTTGTTTCCCGTTTTCAATTCCCCTTGGGCGGCTGTGGAGCCTCACTGGAGGGGCTTTGGCCTTGGGGTCCCGATTGTCCAGCTGTCCTTTCGTCAGCCCTGAGGCCTTGCCCTTGCTGAAATGCCCATCCTGGCCTGGGCCTGGGCCGGGCTGTCCTCTCCTGCCTCCCCTCCTGGGCCTGCTCCCCGATGCCCTTTTGTAATGTGGACCCAGGCCCCAGGCTGCGGCAGAGTCCCTTAACTGCCTGCTTCCCACTCTCTGCAGTACCTGCTCATGGGGCCATCTTCGCTGGTGGGCAGGGGTCTTGGGCTCTCAGCTCTTGGCCCCCAGGCCTGTGGTCCCACGGGGCTCCTCCTGGCTGCCCTTTCTGGGCTCTGGACGCCTGGATGGTGGCTGCCAGGTGGCATGGTTTGCTCAGCAGAGACACGGAAGTGGGACAGTTGCAGGGCAATGGGAGTTTGGGGTGGCCCCATTTCAGGTCTTCTCCCACAGGGTGGCTCCTCGGTGGGATGGGGCCCAGGCCAGGAATGCAAGGGCCCTGCTCTTATGGCCACTGACCTCCCCCCCAGAGCCGGAGCCTGAACCCCCCGCCCTGGAGAGACCTGGCCGCAGGGAGCCTCTGGTGGTCAGGGAGCATGAGGACATTGTCCTGACTGCCACGCGGGCTACACCCTCTGTGGCCGCGGTGACGTGGCTCAAGGATGGTGTTGAGATTCGCCGAAGCAAGCGACATGAAACGGCCAGTCTAGGGGACACCCACACCCTGACCATCCACAGCGCGCAAACCCTGGACAGCGCGGTCTACAGCTGCCGTGTGGGCGCAGAGGTGCAGGATTTCCCTGTGCAGGTGGAAGGTCAGCAGGGCTGGGGGCGGTCCTCTGCGAACCCCTTGTGTGTTGGGGGAGGGTGCAGGAGGCGGGTGTCCCCCGTGCGGTCGTGCAGGCAGCATCCCTGCGCTGAACCAGAGGGGGAGTCAGGGCGCGTGACTGGTGAGCACAGAGGTTGTCCCCTGGCCCGAGCCCTGCAGCTGATGACCCTCCCGTCCTGCAGAGGTGGCCGCCAAGTTCTGCCGGCCCCTGGAGCACGTGAGCGGGGAGCTGGGCAGCGCAGTGACGCTGGTTTGCGAGCTGAGCCCGCCCCAGGCCGAGGTCGTGTGGCGCTGCGGGAGCACGCAGCTCCGGGCTGGCAAACGCTTCCAGATTGAAGCCGCGGGGCCCCGGCGCTCGCTCACTGTGTCAGGCCTGCGGCTGGAGGATGCAGGGCAGTATGCGTGTGAGACACGTGACGACCGCACCAGCGCGCAGCTGACCGTCAGCAGTAAGCCGGGGAGGGGCGCGCGGGTGGGCGGGCAGTCAGGCGGGGCGCACCTGGGCGGCTGCCTGGAGGAGGTGTCCCTTCTCCACGCCTGCAGGGCGGGGCCTCTGCCTCTCCCACCCGCCTCTCAAGCAAAACCCCTGTCCGCAGCCCCCCGCACAGTCAAGTTCACGGCTGCGTTGAGCGCCGTCGTGGCGGAGGAAGGCCACGAGGCCACCTTCCAGTGCGTGGTGTCCCCCGGTGATGCGGCAGTCACATGGTTCCGGGATGGCACCTTGCTGCAGCCCAGCGAGAAGTTTCTCATAGCGCAGAGTGGCGCTGGCCACAGCCTGACTATCTCCGGCCTGACCCTGGAGGATGCTGGCGAGATCACCGCAGAGGCTGAGGGGGTCAGATCCTCGGCTGCTCTTCGGGTGCGAGGTGCGTGGATGGGGCCGCGTGGAGGGCCTCCCCACGGGCTGGTTCCCTGGAGGCCTTTTGATGCCGGCCTGGGTCCAGCTGGTCTGGGTGACCTGGAGGCTCCCCAAAGGAGACTCGGGTGGGGCCCAGGGGCCGGGCAGATACTCGGAAAGGGAAAAAGTAAACTCCCACAAGGGGCATCTGGTTGGGGAGTGGACAGAGTTTGAGGCTGTCCAGTGAGGCTTCCTGGAGGAGGCATCCCAAGCCAAGCCCCATGGATAGAGGTGGAGTTGGCAGCCAGTGCAAGCACCTTCTGGGGAGAACATGGCAGAGCCTGGGACTGAGAGGCCCACTGGTGCCATGCTTTTCATTCCTTAACGTGGAGCGTCCGGGGTCTCCTTAAAGCAGCCTGGCTGGTGCAGCAGGTCTGGGGGCTCAGTCTGTTGCACCAGCTCCCCATGACCTGCTGTTGGTGGTCACGGGCCACACTTAGGAGCGCGAGGCACTTTGCCTGCTTGGGTTGTTGGGAGCAGGGAAGCAAGAGATGAAAGGTGTGCTGAGGTAGGAGCAGCCTCCCAGAGCCTCAGCTTCCTCCTGTGGGACCAGACCTGTGCAGGTGCACGGCCGGGCCCAGCTTGGAGGCGGGATGTGAGGTCATGGTGGGGAGCAGCTGTGCTGGCGGGGGAAGGGAGGGACCTCGAGCTCTGGCTCTTCCAAGAGTGGCAGTGACTGTGGTGACCTCCCTTGCTTGCGACCCCAGAGGCTCCGGTGCTGTTCAGAAAGAAGCTGGAACCCCAGACGGTGGAGGAGCGGAGCTCAGTGACCATGGAAGTGGAGCTGACACGGCCGTGGCCTGAGGTCAAGTGGACACGGAATGCAGTAGCCCTGGTGCCAGGCAGGAACGTGGAGATTCACGCGGAGAGCACCAGCCACCGCTTGGTTCTGCGCTGCGTGGGTTTCTCGGACCGTGGCTTCTACGGGTGCGAGACTCCGGATGAGAAGACACAGGCCAAGCTCACCGTGGAAAGTGAGCAGCAGCTGGGCCTGGGGGTCGGGCATCTAGGAAGGAGGAGGGGGGGGGGGGAGGGCGGTAGATGTCCCCCTGGAGGGACAGGCCCCGGGGGTAAGGAAGGGGTGTGCCTTTCCCCCTGGACAGCTGGCCTGAGGGCTAAGGTGTCCGTGCAGCGGCTCACCCCTGCCCCTGCGTGTTTGCCCAGTGCGCCGGGTCCAGCTGGTGCGGGGCCTGCAGGCCGTGGAGGCTTGGGAGCAGGGTGCCGTCAGCATGGAGGTGAAGCTGTCACATGACCACGTGGAGGGCAGCTGGACGCGTGATGGCCTGCGGCTGCAGCCAGGGCCCACCTGCCAGCTAGCTGTGCATGGCCCCATTCACACCCTCACGCTGTTGGAGCTGCGGCCGCAGGACGGCGGCCTCATCGCCTTCAAAGCCGAGGGGGTGCACACGTCTGCGCGGCTCACGGTCACCGGTGCGTGGGCGTGGGCGGGATCCGCCGCAGGGTGCGCCCACCTCTGTCCCCAGGGTGGCCTGGGGAGGCAGGCGGGTTCAGGCTCGTGGAATCCTGGGGGCAGGGCACTGGGTCTCGCCAGTAGAACCAGCTGTGCGATACCGCCCGGCTCAGACCTCTCCTGGTCCGGCTCTTACCTCCCCACTCCTGCCTATACCTAGAACTGCCTGTGAGGTTTAGCCGCCCCCTGCAGGACACGGTGGCCACAGAGAAGGACAAGGTGACCCTGGAATGTGAGCTGTCGCGCCCCAACGTGGATGTGCGCTGGCTGAAGGTGCCTCCCCCCCCCCCGCCCCCGCCGGAGTCCTCTGGCTGCCCTTACCTCTCCCGGGTGCCTGGCAGGTGAGGGGCTGCTCTGCTGGGCAGTCCCAGCACCTGACCCAACCTCATCCCTCCTCAGGATGGTGTGGAGCTGCGGGTGGGCAAGACAGTGGGCATGGTGGCCCAGGGTGCGTGTCGGAGTCTCATCATTTACCGGTGTGAGCTCGGGGACCAGGGCGTGTACGTGTGTGATGCCCACGACGCTCAGAGCTCAGCCTCCCTGACGGTGCAAGGTGGGCAGATTAGGGGTCAGAACCTCCTGGCCTCGCCACGTTCCCCAGCAATGTGCTTAGGCCCCTGGCTGCCCTGCCCTGTGCCCTTAGGCAGTCTGGGCGGGAGGGGGGAAGGGACAGCTCCGTGTGTCCAGGTGCGACAAGGCCCTGCTTGTTACCCCAGGTCGCAAGGTTCAGATCGTGAGGCCCCTGGAGGATGTGGAGGTGATGGAGAAGGAGGGTGCCACATTCTCCTGTGAGGTCTCTCTCGACGAGGTGCCAGCCCAGTGGTTTTGGGAGGGCAGTAAGCTTCGGCCCAGTGACAACGTGCGCATCCGCCAGGAAGGTGCGATATTGGGCAGGCTGCGGGAGGGCACGTCCCCAGGCCCTCCTCCCCCCAGGACTGAGTGACCTGTGCTTCCAGGAAGGAAATACACTCTCCTCTACCGGAGGGTCCTGGCAGAAGATGCAGGGGAGATCAGATTTGTCGCCGAAAGTGCAGAATCGCGAGCGGAGCTCCGAGTGAAAGGTGAGGGGGCCCAGGGGAGGGTCTGTGCTGGGCAGTGTGTGGGTGAGCACACACGTTTTGGGCCTTCCAAGGGCTGACACAGGAGGAAGCTGGAACCCCAGACAGCTTTCAGCTGTCACAGGAAAGGCTTGGGGTGCCCCAGGCCCTTCTTGGGAGGAGGACAGCAATGACCCGGAAGGAGGAGAGGGAGGTGTTACCGCCTCAGCAGGAGGACAGGGGTCTGGGAGACGCAGTTCCGGGGATGAGGGCTCAGGGTCTCCTTGTTGAAAATGGAGGCAGCAGTAAACCGTTCCTCTTCTTGGGACCGTGGCAGGTGCTGGAGAGGTGGCGAGGGCAGGAGGCACCCCGGCAGGTGGCACCCCCGGCAGGTGGCACCCCTGGCAGGTGGCACCCCGGCAGGTGGCACCCCTGGCAGGTGGCACCCCTGGCAGGTGGCACCCCGGCAGGTGGCACCCTGGCAGGTGGCACCCCTGGCAGGTGGCAAGCGTCAGCCCTTAACTGGTGGCCTTGCTGACAGTGAGGGCATCGAGGAGGGAGGATCTGCGGCAGGGGGGGCGGGCTAAGGCATAGCAGGCTTGGATTTGCTTGCTGCAGGGGTGTGCCAGGCGGGGGCAGGGTGTGGTGTGGGGAAATGTGGCAAGGCGGGCATGTGGGGGGGGGCAGGGGTGTGCGGAAGGAGCCCGCGAAGGGCCGGGGGCATGCATGTGGGTGCGCTCAGCTTCCTCCTGGTCAGCCGTGTGCAGTGGGTCCCAGAGAAGGCCGAGGGGGACACTCGGGGTAGCCATCTGCTGGACAGGGAACGGGCCCAGCGCGGGCTGCTCTGCCCGAGGGCGGTGGCCTGGTGGTTAGAGGCTGCAGAGGGGTGGGGTCTCCGAGCCCTGAGCACCCCCCAACCGCCCCGGCCACACCCACAGAGCTGCCGGTGGCCGTCCTGCGCCCGCTGCGGGACAAGATAGCCATGGAGAAGCACCGCGGCGTGCTGGAGTGCCAGATGTCTCGCGCCAGCGCGCAGGTGCAGTGGTTCAAGGGCAGCGTGGAGCTGCAGCCCGGGCCCAAGTATGAGATGGTCAGTGACGGCCTCTACCGGAAGCTCATCATCAAGGACGTGCAGCCCGAGGACGAGGACACCTACACCTGCGATGCGGGGGACGTGAAGACCAGCGCCCAGTTCCTCGTGGAAGGTGCGGGCAGCGCAGTGCGGGCGCCTCCCGCGAGTCCCGGTGGCGGGGGGCGGTCCTCCCTGCGGGACCGCGCCGCTGACAGCCCCTCCCCCACAGAGCAATCCATCACCATCGTGCGCGGCCTGCAGGACGTCACGGTGATGGAGCCCGCGCCCGCCTGGTTCGAGTGTGAGACCTCCATTCCGTCGGTGCGGCCGCCCAAGTGGCTCCTGGGAAAGACGGTGCTGCAGGCCGGGGCCGACGTGGGCGTGGAGCAGGAGGGCACGGTGCACCGCCTGACGCTGCGGCGCACCTGCTCCACCATGACGGGGCCCGTGCACTTCACCATCGGCAAGTCGCGCTCCACCGCGCGCCTGGTGGTTTCAGGTGAGCGCTCGGCCCGCGCGGCTGGGCTGCAGACGGGCCTTGCACAGGGCGCGGGCAGGGCGCCGGGGTCCCTCCGTCGTTAGAGCGCCGCCCTCTCCCCTTCCGCCGCAGACATCCCCATGGTGCTCGCGCGGCCGCTGGAGCCCAAGGCGGGGCGCGAGCAGCAGTCGGTGGTCCTGTCGTGCGACTTCAGGCCAACCCCCAAGGCCGTGCAGTGGTACAAGGGGGACACGCCGGTGGCGCCCTCGGAGAAGTTCAGGATGAGGCTGGAGGGCCACCTGGCGGAGCTGCGCATCCTCCGCCTCACGCCCGCCGACGCGGGCGTCTACCGGTGCCAGGCCGGCAGCGCCCACAGCAGCGCGGCGGTCACCGTGGAAGGTACGGAGGGCGCACGGGGCCCTGGGAGGGTCTCTGGGGGCGGCGCCCGCGCGCGTGCTGAGCGGCGCGCTCTGCTCCGGGCAGCGCGCGAGGTCACGGTGACGCAGCCGATGCAGGACGCAGACGTGACGGAGGAGGGCCGGGCCTGTTTCTCGTGCGAGCTGTCCCACGAGGACGAGGAGCTGGAGTGGTCGCTCAACGGCACGCCTCTGTACAACGACAGCTTCCATGAGATCGCCCACGAGGGCCGGCGCCACACGCTGGTGCTGAAGCGGGTTCGGAGGGCGGACGCGGGCACCGTGCACGCCCGCTCCCCCAAGGTGTCGGCCACTGCCCGCCTGCAGGTCAAAGGTGAGGCGCCCGTGCGGGGCCCTTGGGGTCCCCCAGGGAGGGGCGCGGGGCTCTCGGCAGACCGCTCTCTCACCTGCCCACACTCGCCCCCCAGCCAAGCCGGTGGTGTTCCTGAAGGCTCTGGATGATGTGTCCGCGGAGGAGCGGGGCACGCTGGCCCTGCAGTGCGAGGTGTCGGACCCCCAGGCCCGCGTGGTGTGGCGAAGGGATGGCGTGGAGCTGGGCCCCAGCGACAAGTACGACTTCCTGCACACGGCGGGCACGCGCGGGCTCGTGGTGCATGACCTGAGTCGGGACGACACCGGCCTCTACACTTGCAGCGTGGGCTCCGAGGAGACCCGCGCCAGAGTCAGTGTGCACGGTGCGTGGCGCTGCGAGCGCTCCCGGGGGCGTGGCCCTTCCCAGGGGGGGGGGGCGGGGGGGCGGGTGTGGGTCCAGGGGGCGGGGGGGGGTCCGGGGGCAGGTCTGGGTCCAGGGGGCGGGGGGCGGATCCAGGAGCGGAACCGGTTTCACGACGCGGGGTCCCTTCCAGGTTGCGGGGGCTGCCCCTGCTCGGGGCCCAGCCCTTCTCCAAGGCCGGAGGCTGCCCTTCAGAGCTCTAGAGGTCAGGGCAGGCTCCTGGAGGAGCAGGTTGGATGGGATCCTGGGAGGCCCAGGTGCAGGCAGAGGGGTGAGGGACGGTAAGCAGCGGTAGGACTGGGGACACCCAACTGGCCATGCTTGATAGAGCCCCAGGGGGTCCAGGGATTCCACAGAGGCTGGAGACAGTCCCCCTGTGCCGGGGGCTGTGTGTGGGGGCCACAGAAGGGTACAGTCAAGGTCACCACCGCAGCATGGGCCCCCTCACCCCTGGGACACCAGGGTCCCTTCGGACGTCCCTCTCAGCCTGGGCCTGGCCTCCTGTGTGCACTGCTGTCCTGGCCCAGCTGCCCTGGTCCGGTTCTCCCTGGTCCGGTTCTCCCTCGTGCGCACATGCACGGCAGGCTTGCTGCCCGGTCACCCTGTGCGGGTCCCTTCTGGTCTGGTTGGGGTTTGAGGTGAGACAGGGAAAGGGGCAGGGCAGTGTGGTGAGTTTGTTCTAGAGCTGGATGGCCCCTTCCTCTGGGGCTCCCGTCCTTGCCCTGCTGGAGCATTCGAGCTGGTGACCGCTGTGGACAGGCTCCTTCTCTAGCAGACGGGAAGTGACCACACTGGTTGGAATAGCTCTCCATGATGTGAACACCAGGGTTCGACCAGCTGGAGGCATTTGCTGAGGGGGCAGCAGGCCCACCATGCCTGGGGCTGCGGAGGGTGGGAGTGAGGTCTCGGCCTCAGGGTGTCTGGCCTGGGGCAGCTCTGGGCTCGACAGTGCCAGCCTCAGGGAGGTGGGGGGGCTGGTGTCCAAGAGCCCGGCCTGGAACGACAGCCATTTCCTGTGGCCCACAGACCTGCACGTGGGCATCACCAAGAGGCTGAAGTCGGTGGAGGTACTGGAGGGCCAGAGCTGCAGCTTTGAGTGTGTCGTGTCCCACGAGAACACCGGCGATGTGGCCACATGGACCGTGGGTGGGAAGACGGCGGGTGGCTCGGGCCGCTTCCGGGCCACACGCCAGGGCCGCAAGTACACCCTGGCTGTCCAGGATGCTGCTCCTAGTGACGCTGGGGAGGTGGTGTTCTCCGTGCGGGACCTCACCTCCAAGGCCTCCCTCATCGTCCGAGGTGGGCACGGTGGGCAGGGCGGGATGGGGGTGGAGTGGGGCCCCGGGCCGGGCCCTGGAGAGCTCCCCGGTTGGAGACCCAGAGACACCTGTTGGGGTGCTGGGGGCTTTAGCCATCTGAGGGAGCTCCCTCTGTCGGGTGACTGTCCGGACTCTGGGCAGAAGCAGGGTTTCTGGTCTCTGGTGTGTGGTCTGACCGCTGCGGGAGCCCCCAGGCCCGTGGCTCACTGAGCTGGCAAAATCGCCGCTCTTTGCGTCCCGGGGCTCTGAGCGATGCTGCGGTGTGAGAGTCCGTGGTCTCCTGTCTCCTCTCCCCGCCCCCTCCCTCGTGACCACGGGGACTCCTGATTCCCAGGGCCCTGTGGCCACCTGCCCTCTCCTCACCCTGAGCATGGCTGGGGCCTGGCCGGGGCTCACGGGGGACTGCTCTGCTCTCTTCAGAGAGGCCAGCGCATATCACGAAGCCTCTGGAAGGCCGGCAGGCCGCTGCGGGCGAGGATGTGGTGCTGAGCTGCGAGCTGTCTCGGGCCGGCGCCCCGGTGCGCTGGCTGAGGGCTGGGAAAGCCATTCACGAGAGTCAGAAGTATGACCTGGTCACAGAGGGCACTCGGGCCATGCTGGTGGTCCGTGCGGTCTCACCCAGGGACTCAGGCGAATACACGTGTGAGACAGAGAGTTCCAAGAGCACAGCAAGCCTCCTTGTGGAAGGTGACCCCACAAGACACCCGGGGATGGGTCCCCATGGCCTCAGCAGGGGAGCTGCCCGTGGTGGGGGCTGGTCCCTGTCCCGAGGGGCCGGCATGGGGTCTGAGCAGCCCTCAACCCCCCTGCTTCCCACCCCTTTCCCAGAAAAGGCAAACCGGTTCACAGAGGAGCTGGCCGATCTGCAGGCGGAGGAGAAGGGCATGGCCGTGTTTGTGTGCCAGACAGAGCGTCCCGCAGCCACGGTGACCTGGCGTAAGGGCCTCACGGAGCTGCATGCCTCAAGGAAGTACACACCCAGCCAGGAGGGCCTGACCTTGAAGCTCACCATCCGTGCCCTGGACAAGGCCGACACTGACACGTACACCTGTGACATTGGCCAGGCCCGTTCGCAGGCCCGGCTCCTGGTGCAAGGTGAGGCCTGGCGCTGTGCTGGCCTGCGCTGTGGTTGGCTGTCAGCTTTGTTTAAGGAGGCTTGGAGGCCCTCGGAGACCAGCCTCAGTTTCCCTATCCACGGGAGTTGGGCCTGGGTGGTCTCGTCTCTGAGACCCTGCTGGGGGGACCTGGTGTGAATTCGTGCAGCCATGTGCTGAGAGCCCTTCCTGTGTGCTGGCGTGAGCCCAGGCCCCACACCGGGGCTCTGCGGGGATTGCGCACAGGGTGCGTGGGCCCGGCCCCCACACCGGGGCTGCGCGGGGATTGCGCACGGGGTGCGTGGCCTGCAGGCCTCCCGGGGTGAGTAGCAGTTGCACCTGCCGGGCACCCACCTCACAGATCGGGAGATGGGGGCCTGACACAGGGTCCGTGGCTGGCCCAGGGTCTCAGGGCACACGGGTGTCCCCGCAGAGCGGCGCCCCGCCCTCCCAACGCCATCGCTAGCAACCAGGGTCGGGGGAAGTCCCTCATGCGGGGGAGGGGTCTGTGCACAGGAAACAAGGAAAGAACAACAAAGAAGACTTGCCGTGTTTTTTCCTCTGCTTTTCTGTGAAAACCAGCAAATGCAGTGACCTCACCCTCAACCACTCTGTGACTGCAGCAGAAACCATGTTCTGTAAGAAATTGGTACTCAGGCTTAATCCAAAAAATGTCGGTTTCGGTGAGCGTCACACAGGAGCAAAGCATTGTCCTCAGAGACAAGACACGGACACGCCTGACGGGCGGTACGGCCGGAGCCTTGGGTTTGGGTGCCAGTCTGCAACTGTTTCCTAGTCCTCTCTGCAGGCGCTGCCCACCACGCGCGCCTTCCGTGGCCCCACAGCTCTAAGACCCCTGCAGGTGCGGGAGGAACCCGCAGGCAGAGTCCGTCGTGGTCGTTGGGACTTCTCTCTGAGCCGTCCCCACATCTACACTGGCAGCAGAAGTGGGGCTTTCCCCTCACAAGTCACATCGCTCGTCCTCCAAAGCGTTGGATTTAAATTTTAGCACAGACGCAACTTTGTTGTCAAACTCCTGTTCCTTGTGTCGCTCCATGACTCGATGGCTTTTTGTGGCCTTGAGGGTGGATGTCAGCAGGTGAGGGGGCAGTTTGGTGACAGAGGATGTGCCGTGGCCCGTGCGGCGTGCTCTGCAGAAGGACCCCAGATGCGGGTTTGGGGCGCACCAGTGAAGCGGAAACAAACATGGTGCCCCTCGCTGGTTCCTGGGTTTGTTGTCCTGAGCCCGTGAAAGCCACGTGACCCATTTAGGTCTTGGGGAGTGCCCATCTCCCTTCGCAGCTGGCCGCAGGGGACCCTGACTCGCCGGTCTGTGCCCTGCAGGCCAGAGAGTGCTCATCACGGAGGATCTGGAGGACGTGGAGGTGCGCGAGGGCTGCTCAGCCACCTTCTCCTGCCGCATCTCCCCTGCTGACTACGGGCCGGTGCACTGGTTCCTGGACAAGACGCCCCTGCACCCCAACGAGCTCAATGAGATTGAGGTTCAGCCAGGTGGTTACCACGTGCTCACCCTGCGGCAGCTTGCTCTCAAGGACTCAGGCACCGTCCATTTCGAGGCAGGGGACCAGCGGGCCTCGGCCACCCTGCGGGTCACAGGTGGGTGATGTGCTCAGCGCTGTGGTGGGGCCTGGTCCGTGGGGCTGAGGGTGCAGCCTTCTGGAGGGCAGATGCTGGCCATGCACAGAGCATGGTCCTGGGGCTCATGGGGACGGTGCCCAGCCCATGGATCCCAGGGAGGTGGGGCTGTTGGAAGGTGATCATTGCACGTGGGGTGCAGAGGTGATCCCACGGTCCCCACGGTGGGCTGCACCACGCCAGGCCTGCCCTGTTCCCCCGGCAGCCCCTGTGCAGCCCCGGCCGAGGGTCTGCAGCAGTCCCCAAGCATCCCGTGCCTCTCTCCGTACTTCCAGAAAAGCCAAGCGTCTTCTCCCGCGAGCTCACAGACGCCACCGTCGCAGAGGGGGAGGATCTGACCCTGGTCTGTGAGACCACCGCCCTGGACAGCCCCGTGTGCTGGACCAAGGACGGGAAGGCCCTGCGGCCATCAGTCCGTTGCCAGCTGAGCCAGGAGGGCCACCGGGCCCAGCTGGTCATTACCGGCGCCACCTTGCAGGATGGCGGGCGCTACAGGTGTGAGTCCAGGGGCTCCTGGAGCAGCTCCATTGTCAGGGTCCACGGTAAGTCCCCGGGCTCACACCCACGCCTCCGGGTGGGGCGCCCCCTCTGTCCATCTCCAGGGCTCCGCTGCTGTGCTAGAGTCACCCCTCCTCTGTCCCCGGATCAGACGCGTGTTTCCGGCTCTGTTCCCTGTCTTGTGTTCTGTGTCCCCCTCCTTCTGACTCGGCTCGTCCCCACCTGTCTCAGCATGGGCACCGTAACAAATACCTCACACCGGGCAGTTAAGCAACAGACTCGGATGGTCTCCTCGCCCTGGAGGGGGGAAGCCCCAGGCCCAGGCGTCAGCGTGTCTGGAGACACTTCTCCCCGTGCCCCTGCATTGTCGTGTGTCTGCGTCCATCTCTTCTCCTGAGATTACGTAACTCGCAGGATTAGGCCTCATTTTACCTTAATTACCTCTGGAAAGACCCTCTCCAAAGGTTCTGAGGTTCTGGGGGTTGGGGTATGAATTTGGGGGGTACAGTTCATGCTATTCTGCCCTTCTCTGCTCGCACCTGTTCAGCTCCCCCTCCTGGAGGACGTTTGGGGGATCGCTCTCCATAGCCCCCAGTGCATAAAGGGCGAGGCGGGCCTGCCTGCACCCTCTGGCTGCCGCGTCCCCAGCTGTCGTCAGCCATGGGGGCCCTCACTGGGATGCAGGAGGTGTGTGCTGAGCCGAGCCTCTGCCTGCCCACAGCACGGCCAGCACGCTTCCAGGAGGGGCTGAAGGACCTGGAGGTGCTGGAGGGTGGGGCTGCCACTCTGCGATGCACGCTGTCCTCTGTGGTCACACCCGTGGAGTGGCGCCGTGGAGATGAGGTTCTGCGACCCGGAGGCAAGTACAGATTGTGTCAGGAGGGCACTGTGCTGGAGCTGGTGGTCCGGGACCTGCGGCCCCAGGACAGTGGGCAGTACTCCTGCTGCTTCGGGGACCAGATGACCTTTGCCACACTCACTGTGAGGGGTAAGCATCCCTGCCTGCCCTGCCCACGGGCCCCTTTCATTCCTGTGGGA
Source organism: Callorhinus ursinus (assembly GCF_003265705.2). NCBI lineage: Eukaryota > Metazoa > Chordata > Mammalia > Carnivora > Otariidae > Callorhinus > Callorhinus ursinus. The sequence continues at coordinate 767,074 of NW_027397185.1, read as the reverse complement.
GGGTGAAAATGACATTCTCTGTCGGGCCCTGTTGCAGCCCTGCCTGCTGAGTTCATAGGGAGACTGCGAAGCAAGGAGGCCACAGAAGGGGCCACGGCCACGCTACGCTGTGAGCTGAGCAAGGAGGCCCCTGTGGAGTGGAGGAAGGACTCTGAGACCCTCAGAGCTGGGG
>NW_027397185.1:748717-766892 GCF_003265705.2 Callorhinus ursinus | reverse complement strand
CTGGGGAGTACTCGTGCGTGTGCGGGCAGGAGAGGACGTCGGCCACGCTGACCGTCAGGGGTAAAGACCGTGTGTGGCCACGTGGAGTGCATGGGTTCCTGTCCCCTCTCTGCGTCTTGTATCTTCACTGGTCCTCAGAGGCCCTCCCCTACTCTGTCCTGCCTGGTTGCCCGTCCGGTGTCTGTGGTTACTGACCTCCACCCTTATGACCTCACGGGGCCCATCCTGGTGGTAGGGACAGAATTTCCACTCCTGTCCCTCTCCCACCTCACCCCATTCTGCCCACTTCCCCGTCTTCAGTGTGTCCAGCTGTAGGCTGGGACACCCACTGGGGGCTGATCCTGTGCCTACCCTTCAGCCGCACAGGTCGTATTCAGGGAGCCACTCCAGAGCCTGCAGGCTGAGGAGGGTTCCTCAGTGACCCTGCGGTGTGAGCTGTCCCAGCCCAATGCCACCGTGGTCTGGAGCAAGGGCGGCCTGGAGTTGCAGGCCGATGGGCGCAGGGAGCCTCGGCAGCGGGGCCCCACGGTGGAGCTTGTCCTGCGGGACCTGCGCCGGGAGGACTCGGGGGAATACACATGTGCCTGTGGACCCCGGGCCACCAGCGCCACCCTCAGCATTACAGGTGGGCCCCAAGGCCAGGCCTGTCACACATGCGGGTCCCCTGTGCTTCGGGCTGTGCCGCAGGGCTGCAGCGCCACCCTGGGCATCCCATGGGGGGCATGGGCTCTGTGGGCATGTCAGGTCTGGCAGGAAGCTCAGCCCTCACTATCCGCAGCCTGGTAGCTGAGACCCTGAGGTGACCCCCAGCCCTCACAACCACACCCCTGGGGCTCCCTCCACTGTCATGCCCCTGTGGTTCACCCCTGCACCACATAGCCGCACCCTTGCAGTTCCCCTTCTGCACTCTGTAGCTGTGTCCCTGAGGTGTCCCACTGCACCCAGTAGCCACGCCGCTGCCGGTCCTCATAGCTGCTGTCCGGTGGTTCTCCCCTGCACCCCTCTAGGCACCCTGGGTCCAGCCCCCAGGGTGGTCTCCCCAACCCACATGGTTGCCCCCCCCCCGGTGTCCCTGCCCCATAGCTGCGCCCCTGCTGTCGCCCCCTGCGCCCCTGCCCTCACGCTCTCCCGCTTCCCCATAGCTGCACCTGCACGGTTCCTTAGGGAGCTGCAGTCCCAGGAGGTGGACGAGGGTGCCACGGCGCGCCTGCATTGCGAGCTGAGCCAGGAGGGCGCCAGCGTGGAGTGGCACAAGGGCTCCCTGCAGCTCTTCCCTTGCGCCAAGTACCAGATGGTGCAGGAGGGAAGGACCGCCGAGCTGCTGGTGCATGGCGCAGAGCAGGAGGACGCCGGCCACTACACCTGTGACACGGGCCACACGCAGAGCACTGCCAGCCTCTCTGTCCGAGGTGAGCGGCCCAGCAGCCCTTGCCCTCCCTGGGGCCCTCCGTCCCGCAGCGGCCGGCGCCTTGCTCGGCGGCCCTAAGCGCCCCTCCCCGGCCCCCCAGTCCCCAGGCCCACATTCCAGGAGGAGCTGCAGAGCACGGAGCAGGAGGTGGGCGGTGTGGCCCGGCTTTGCTGCCAGCTGAGCGAGGCAGAGACCGGTGTCCCAGTGCAGTGGCTCAAGGAGGGTGTGGAGCTGCACGGGAGCCCCAAATACGAGATAAGGTGCCTGGGGACCACATGTGAGCTGCTGATCCACGGACTGGAGGCCAAGGACGCGGGCGAGTATGTGTGCGTGGCCGGTGGTCAGAAAACCGTGGCCTCTGTCGTGGTCAAAGGTGAGCCCTTCCTGCCACACCCTCTCCCCGTGGGGCTGCCCTGAGGGTGCACCTGGCCTGGCCCAGCTCGCATTAAGGCCAAGCCCTTGTCTGGGCATTGTTCTGAGGGCCCTGGGGTTATAGGCTCTGTCTTCTTTCTGTTCCACTCTGCTGAAGGTGCTCCTAGAGAGGAGTGTTCACAGGGGGAAACACGCTGCAGCCCCCCAACACTGCCCTGTATCCCACCAGCAGCCTTCAGGAGCCCCTGTCTGCCTTAAAGGGCTTGCCTCCCGGCTGTCCTGGCCAGGGCAGGGCTGGCCGCAGGGTGGGGGTGGACAGAGGCAGCCCAGCCTCCCACAAGTGCTCACGTTCCTTCCAGAGGTGCCCCCAGCCCAGTCTCTGCCCCTAGGAGTCGGGTGTCGTGGTGACAAATGTGTGGGGCACATAGAGGCTGGGGCAGTGGAACACTGTGAGGGTGTTCAGGAAGGCTTCCTGGAGGAGGAGGAGTGGGAGGTTGGCTTGGGTGCTCTGACCTGGCTGGTAAAGGGACCTCTCACCTACACCCCAGAGCCAGAGGTGACCATTGTGCGGGGGCTGGTGGATGCTGAGGCGCAGGTCGACGGGGACGTGGAGTTCACTTGTGAGGTGTCACGGGACGGGGTCGCGGATGTGGAGTGGCGCCTCCAGGGCCTGCCCCTGCAGAGCAACGAGGTGACGGAGGTGTCCGTGCGGGGTGGCCGCACCCACACGCTCCGGCTGAAGGGCGTGACACCCGAGGATGCAGGCACCGTCTCCTTCCACGTGGGCATGCACACGTCCTCGGCGCGGCTCACTGTCCGAGGTAGCGGGGCCGGGCAGGCTCACTGCACTCTGGGCTGGAAGGTCCGGGCCCTCTGTGGGCCAGACCCAGATCCCTGGACCCTTGCCTTCGGGGGTGGGGAACTGGTGGGGAGGTGCCCCTGTGAGTGGGCAACTCCGGGAGGGCCAAGATATGATGGTGGGGCCTCACGTGCCTGTCCTCAGGAATTGGGGGGGGTACTGGGGAAGACCCTGGGGGACCGGGACGCACTCCTGACCTGGAGGCCGATGCTGTGTCTCCCTCTGTGCAGTCCCTGAGGTGACCATTGTGGAGCCCCTGCAGGACCTGCAGCTCAGCGAGGGCCAGGACGCCCATTTCCGGTGCCAGCTGTCCAGGGCCTCTGGCCAGGGTGCCCGCTGGGCCCTGGGAGGGGTGCCCCTGCAGGCCAATGAGATGAACGACATCACTGTGGAGCATGGCACGCTCCACCTCCTCACCCTGCGCAAGGTGGGCGCCCTGGGGCCTGTCCCCAGCCACAGTGCTCCCGGGGGTGCGGGTGAGGGAAGGTCCCAACTCCAGCCGGACTGGGCTGGGGGCCTGTGGAGAAGGTGGGAGCAGGGCTGCCAGGCTGAGACCCCCTCTGTCCTTCAGGTGACCCTGGAGGATGCTGGAACCATCAGTTTCCAAGTGGGCTCATGCAGCTCGGAGGCCCGGTTAAAGGTCACAGGTGGGAGCCCCCTGCCCTAACCAGCGCCTTGCCTGTGGGTGTCTGTATTTCCCTACTCAGGGAGCTGTTTGGGGGTGGTGTGGCCAGAAACCCAAGCCTTCCAGAGGCAACCTTGCCTTAGATTGGCGAATTTCCACTGCTTGGTGGCTAAAGCCACAGACCAGAAAGCCCAACGAGATGGACCAGTGCAGGTCAGCCTGCGACGTTCTGGTGTGTGTGGGATCCCAGTATGGGATGAGGGCTGTCCACAGGAGGCTGGCTGCTGGGGGCCTGGGCCCTGCGGTGGAGGCAGGGCCTCTGGGATTTCCACCCTTCACATGACTACTCTTGTGACACCAGTCACTGTGCTCATGTCCGCACTGCCACACAGCTGTGCATCCAGCAGATTTCCAAGTGCTGATGCGGCGGCACAACCCCGATGCATGTAGGTTTAGACAGGAGCCTACAAGTCTCCAGGCCTGTAGGCAGGATCTGAAGGTTTCGCCTTGGGTTCTACCTTGTCCCCAGAGCTGTCGTCTCTGAGTGCCTGACCCTGAGAACGAATCCTGTTCTGTCTACTGGTTTTCAAGCTTGTGCCATGCATCTCGCCACCCACCCACATCCATCGTTCGTCTGTAGACATCCACCCACTCGTCCATCCACCACCCATCTGTGTGTGTGTCTACTTATCTGTTCATCCATCTGTCAACCATGTACCCATCTACCATTCATCCACCCACCATCCATCCGTCCATCTGTTCATATACCGTCCACCTATCCGTCCACCATCCATCCACCATCCATCCATCCATCCATCTGTCCATCTGTTCATATACTGTCCACCTATCCGTCCATCATCCATCCACCATCCATCTATCCATCCACCATCCATCCATCCATCCATCTGCTCATCCACCCATCCACCATCTATCCATTCCTCTATCTACCTACTGCTCATCCATCCATCTGCTCATCCAACATCCAGTCATCCATCCATCTGCTCGTTCACCATCCATCCGTCCATGTGTCCGTCCACCATCCATCCATCCATCCATCCAGTCACTTGCCATCCATCTGTCCACCCCCATCCATCCATGTGTCCATCTGTCCACCCACCATCTATCCATCCACCATTCATTCATCCATCCACCGTCCATCCATCCATCTGTCCACCCCCATCCATCCATGTGTCCATCTATGCACCCACCATCTGTCCATCCACCATTCATTCATCCATCCACCGTCCATCCATCCATCTGTTCACTTGCCATACATCTGTCCACCCACCATCCATCTTACTATCTACTTAGAGAGGGGACAGATGCAGCTCTGCCCTCAGGGAGTCCCCAGTCTGCTGTCAGGGTTGGACATAGAAACAGAGTGTGTCGCGAGTATGTCCTGAATCTCAGGTCCCCTCCCCTCCTGCACCAAATCTTCAGAAGGCGGACAGACAGAGTCAGCTCTGTGAACTGTGGGGCTGGGTAAGGCTCCAGAGTGCAGTGCCCTCAAGTTGAGTGATGGGAGAGGGGTAGGATCCTGGTTGTCCTGAGCAAAGTGGCCATGTGTTTATCAGAGTGGGCATCTCTGAGGGGGCAGCATGGGACTGGGTTGGGCCTTGCAGGCTCTACCGAGGGCTGTGTGCCTTGGCCCCTCTTGGTCCGGTGTCCCCAGCTGGGGTGTGCTGGCTCATGTACAGATGCCTGGTCATGACTGTGGGGATGACTGTGAGCATGGGGGGGTGTGAATGGGTGTCCTGTCAGGTGGCATATGGATGAACTCGGGAACTCTGCTGGAGATCGGAATGGGGAGCTAATGGGGTAGGGTGGGGATGCAGTCAAGTGTGCCCTTTTGGGAGGCGGTGGAAGGGCAGGTGGGGCTAGGGCATCAATGGTGCACCCCCGGGAAGGGCATGGAGGACCTTCTGGGGGAGGGGCCAGCCATGGTGGGTACAGGGGTACAGAGCAGTGGGAAGGGCCTGGGTTCAGGCCCCACCGTGTGACACGTGGCGTTAGGGCCCGGGAATCTTAGGGCCGGAGGGACCTGAGGGCACATCTGCACAAATGGAAATCTGGGGACGGGAGAGGCACCTGCTTCCACACCTCCAGGAATGGAGGGCTGATCTCCCACGGGAGATCCCACACCAGATCAGAGCATTGGGCCCCATGGCTTCTCCTCCTCACCCCACAAAGATCACAGTTTTGGGGCTTGGAACTTATGTGTTGTGTCTTCTGACAAGGGCATGGATGCAGGTCATCAGTCTCCTTTGGTGCAAGTGGACGTATTCCAATGGGCTGTCGGGTGCAGGGGGGCTGAGCTGGCCCTCCGCGGGCTTGCCGTGGGTGGTCTCTGTATCTCATTCTGCAAGCAGAGCAGGCCAGCCGGCCTGGGTGGATCTGTAGACTCAGACCCCAGGCTGGCCCCACAGGCCCAGGGCGCCCAGCCCCCTTCCTTTCGCCCTCTTGTGCAGAGGCGGCACCATGCCTGGTACGTGGCTTGCAGAACGTGGACGTCTTTGCGGGGGAGGTGGCCACATTCTCCTGTGAGGTGTCCCGCGTGGGTGGGCCGGAGGCCCGCTGGTGGCTGGATGGCACCCTGCTGCAGGATGGCCCCCAGAGCGCCATCTCCGTGCGCGACGGGACCCTCCACTCCCTCACACTCTCGGGCCTGGGGGTTGCTGACTCAGGCACCATCACCTACCGCGCAGGGCCCCTGGTCTCCACGGCCAAGTTGTTGGTCAAAGGTATTGGCCGATGGGACCTGCCCTGGGCTGGCGCTTCTGCACCTGCTGACCCGGCACGCTTGCTGCGGGTTCCCGGGCGGCGGGTCTGGGGCTGGCCCCAGGACACAGACGGGGCAGGCACAGTGTGAGGTCTGCCATCCTGATTTGAGGAAGAGAGTGGTGAACCTGCAAGCCCACCGCACCCCCCCCCCACCTGTAGGGCCACGCCCTGCTTCCTGCCTGGGCCACCACCCTGTGGAGCACCTGAGGGCAGCCGGGAGGCGAGAGTCCCCTTCCTGGAGCTGGCCGAGGCGGCACTGTCCCTGCCCACAGCTGCTTCCCTTGCTGCGGGCTCAGCTGAGGTCTTGTGCCCTTCCAGGAGAGAGCTAGCCTTTGGGGAGGGACACCGGTGGGGGCGGTCAGGCACTCCTGGCACGGCGGGCCAGCAAGGCTTCGCCTGGCACCCTGGTCCTCCTCTGTGCTTCTGCAGAATTAACGTGCACATCCACCAGCACCCCAGGGGCGCCCCATTTGTTGAGTAGGATGTCAGCAGGCCAAGACGGGGTGGGGACCCCAAGGAGGTCGGCGAGGCCCCTGGAGAAGGGACAAGCTGGGCTGGGCGTGCCACGTGCCCAGCAGAGGCCTGGGGGCTTTGAGGACGGGTGTCGTGTCCCTGCTGAGGCAAAGTATGCCCTGGGCCAGGGGGTGGGGAGGGAGGCAGGGGCTTAGGGGACAAACCGGGTGAGGAAGGGCCTAGCCCCGACGAGGCTGAGCCGACAGTGCCGTCCTCCGCGGGTGGTGGTGTGGGGGGCAAGGCTTGCCCTGCGAAGAGGGCCCCGGGCCGCCGTGACAGGTGCCTCTCCCGCCACAGCCCCATGCTTGCTTGCTGCTGAGCCGCTGAGACCAGAGGGCGGGTGGGGTGCAGCCGCGCGGCCCCAGCTGACGCGGGACCGGGGTGTCGGCCGACAGATCCCGCGGTGGAGGTGGTCAGTGCCATGCAGGACCTGGTGGTGGAGGAGGGCGGCCGGGCTGAGCTCCTCTGCCAGTATTCGCGGCCGGTGCAGGCCACGTGGAAGATGGACGAGCAGGAGGTGCGGGCCGACGGGCGCCGTGTCATCATAGAGCAGGACTGGACCGTGGCCAGGCTGTCCTTCCAGCCGGCCCTGCCTTGCGACAGTGGCATCTATTCTTGTGAGGCTGCAGGCACCCGCGTGGCGGCCCTGCTGCACGTGCAAGGTGAGGCCTGCCCGGCTCCGGCGTGGCTGGGACCGTCCTGCATGGTGCAGAGGCAGCTGGGGACGGCCAGCGCCCTGTGGCCACGTGACCCTGCCACAGAGACAGGGTCCGGCGTGCAGAGCCCCTCTGCTCCCAGAGCAGCCTGTGGCAGGACAGGACGGGGTGCTGGGCTGAGAGCTCCTCGAGCCCCGGGGATCTTAGCCACGCTCCTGTCCAGGCCAGCCGCCCAGCGGGCTCTTGAGCCCTCCGTGCCCGTCTGCGGCACAGCAAGGACACTCTCTGGGAACCAGGGGTGGGGGGCGGTGGACGGCAGCCTCTGTCGGGGGGGGCATCTCTTGGCTGCTGCCACGTCCTGTTTGGGAAAATCTGAACCCCTCCCCGTGGTGAGTGAGCTGGAGGCTGCAGGCAGCGGTCAGGGGGCCACCTGCCGTGTGGCGCGCCCACCGCTTCACTCTTGAAAGAACTGAGTTGTTAAAACGCTGTGTTTTTGGTCGCTGGGGGCGCAGCTCCGAACAGACATTAAGCCCTCTGTGCAGGGGCCATTGCTGTGGGGGTGAAGGTAGGGGTGATAGCTGCTAAGGGCTGTGGGGAGGTGAGCCCAGGCCTGAGGGAGGTGGGAGTGGGGCTGGGGTGTGAGGGCATCTGGCACGGACAAGGGAGCCTGGAGAGGCAGGAGAGGGCCGGCGAGCGCTCAGGGAAGTCTGGGATTTTAGCAAAACAGAGCAGCGGAGACATCTGGAATGGGAAGGAAGGATGCTGGGCACCCCAGTGACTCCAGGCTTGGCCTTCCCCTTGGTCCTCCTGCTCCTCCCCAGGATTAAGAGCAGCCCCCAGCTGGCCATCTGAGCACAGCGGAGATGGGGATGCACTCCTAAGCCCCCGCTGGTGCCGCTGATTCTGATGTGGGGAGGGAAGGGGCCGGGCTGTGGGGATGTCTGGTCTGTGGGGCGAGCAGCCCGGGGCCGGGAAGGTGACCAGAAGAAGGACATGGACAGGTCCTCTGGGTACTCTGCCCTGCCCCTCTCACTCCCTGGGGCTGCTTGTCCAGAGCGGGCACCCTCGCCTGCAGGGCACATGGACTCTGTGGACAAGCTGGGATTGAGCACGAGGGCTGTGAACAGGTTTCACTTGGGTGTGTACCCTAGAGAGCAGTGGGGGCCGTGCGCCTGGCTGCCCCCACCCCCATCCCTCAGGTCGGCGTCCGAAGTCATCTGGGTCAAGGTCACAGCCTTCCCAGCATCCAGGCCAGCCCTGGCTCACCTGGCGTTCCGTTCCGGCCTGACATGCACCCCCCTCCCAGGACCCCACCTGGCGCCTTGCATCCCTTACTCTGCTGGCCAAGTCCCCACTGCCCCTCACGAATCCCTCCTTCCTTCCCATCCTGGGGTCCGTTCTTGTCACTGCTCCTGCCCAGCTCAGTCATGCCCATTCTGAGGTTCCTCCTCCTCCTGGAAGCCCACTCAGACTGTTCCTACGGGCATCCCCTGCCCAACAGGTGCTGTGTCATGGGAATGGGCCGTGGCAGGAGACAAGCAGTGCAGCCAGGCGCTGGGCTGGAGCTGGGGCCAGGCATGCCCAGTCCTGAGCTCGGGACTCACACACACACAAACTCGTGCGCACGTACTAAGACTGGTGTCGTGTGTGCACGAGAGACCGGGAGGGGTGGGGACTTAGGGCAGAGGTCTGGTCTGTGGAGTGAGGGGAGCAGCTCAGCATGGCCGATAGCTCTGGCGGGAATGGGAAGAAAGGGGGGCATTTCCTGAGCCCCATACGCGGTCTGGGGTGGGGGAGGGGCGGGGGTTTGAGCCTGGCTGTGTATCAGGTCCCAGGTGGGACCACCTGGGAGGCTTCTCACCCGCCTGGTGTGGAGCACCCCCCTCCCTGGCCACGAGCGAAGGCCACCAGGGCAGTGATGGTGTGGGAGTGGGCAGGGCGTCAGGAGGCCCCCATGGCGACCCCACGTGGACACTGTGCGCTACCCTCCACTAGGCGGCGTTCTGTTCGGCCCTCGGGCCCTGTGCAATGAGGGGGAGGTTCTCCCACGGGGCTGCGCAGGGATCCCTGAGCGGCCTCCTTCCCCGCAGCCAAGAACAGCGTGGTGCGCGGCTTGGAGAATGTGGACGCCCTGGAAGGCGGCAAGGCGCTGTTCGAGTGCCGGCTGTCGCGCCCCGAGGTGGCCGCCCACACCTGGCTGCGGGACGACGAGCCCGTGCACACCTCCGAGAACACGGAGGTGGTCTACTTGGAGAACGGCCTGCGGCACCTGCTGCTACTTAAGAACCTGCGGCTGCAGGACACCTGCCGGGTGACCTTCCTGGCGGGGGGCGTGGTGACGTCCGCGTTCCTCACAGTCAGAGGTTAGGGCTGGGGGGGGGGGGGGGGGGGGGGTCTGGGGCCCCGCCCACCGCCGGCGGGGGGGGGGGGGGGGGGGGGGGCTGGAGGGACCTGGAGGCACAGAGGTCCACTGGCCGTGCCTCCAGGCTGGCCCTGCGCCCGCGCGCTCACCGCACCGCCCCCGCCCACAGGCTGGCGCCTGGACGTGCTGGAGCCGCCGCAGGATGCCACGGTGCGGGCCGGTGGGCAGGCCAGCTTTGGCTGCTCGCTCAGCGAGGCGGTGCCGGTGGGCGAGGCAACCTGGTACATCAACGGGGCCGCTGTGCAGCCGGACGACCCCGACTGGATGGTCACCGCGGATGGCAGCCACCACACCTTGCAGCTGCGCGCTGCCCAGCCGCACCACGCTGGCGAGGTCACCTTCGCTGCCCGCGACGCCGTGGCCTCCGCGCGGCTCACCGTGTTGGGTGGGTGGCTCGGGCCGCCTGCTGCAGGTTGGGGCTAGGGCTCTGCTGTGCAGTCCCAGAGGCTGCTGGGGTCTCTCCGTGGCCCCCGTCCGGGTGGGCTCAGGGCACACAGTCTCCCTTTGCTCTCTCAGAGGGGCTGGGCCCAGAGCGCAGTGGCTCACCGGCCTTGGGGGCGGACGGCCTGGTGCCCACTCCGCACCCTAGGATCAGACCCCAAGCAGCCAGGCTGGGCACGCGCGGGCGCCAACGGGGAGCCTCCACCGATCAGCCCCTTTCCCCGCAGGCCTCCCGGACCCCCCAGAGGACGCTGAGGTGGTGGCGCGAAGCGGCCGCTCCGTGACGCTGTCTTGGGTGGCCCCTGCAAGTGACGGCGGTGGCGGTCTCTACGGCTATCGGGTGGAGTTGAAGGCGGCCGCCACGGGTGAGTGGCGGCTGTGCCACGAACTGGTGCCCGGGCCCGAGTGCGTGGTGGACGGCCTGGCCCCCGGAGAGACGTACCGCTTCCGCGTGGCGGCTGTGGGCCCAGCGGGGGCCGGGGAGCCGGTGCACCTGCCGCAGACAGTGAGGCTCGGTGAGGCGCTGCTCTCCCCACGCTTGGTGAGGGTGAGGTCTGCCCGGAGTGCTCCCCAGGCTGGAGGGCCCCGGGCACGCCTTGCTGAAGTGGCGTTGTTCCCCGCAGAGCCCCAGGAGCCTGAGCCTGCGGCCCCAGCTCCCGCGCCCCCGGCTCCCGCACGCCCGGCTCCCACGCCCCCGGCTCCCGAGAGCCGGCAGGTGGCTGCCGGTGAGGACGTGTGTCTGGAGTGCCAGGTGGCCGAGGCGGGCGAGGTCGTCTGGCTGAAGGGGACGGAGCTCATCCAACCGAGCGGGCGCTTCCAGGTTCTCTGCCGGGCTGAGCGGCAGACGCTGGTCATCCGGGGCTTCTCCGAGGAGGACCAGGGCGAGTACCACTGCTGCCGCGCCCAGGACCCCATCTCCTCTGCAGCTGCCTCCTTCCAGGGTGCGTCCTCGGGACCCAGCGAAAGCGGGAGAGCCCTGGGGTGTGGGAGTGAGCCGGCCCCTCGTCGTCATCAGCTCCAGCGCAGACAGGCAGGGGTCCTCTTGGGGAGGCGGCCTTAAGACTGAGGCCTGGTGGGACCCTGTGGCTTCGCTTCTTCAGACGGCTGGCAGCTCACGTCACACTGGTCCCCGAGCGGGACGCTGACCATCGCATCCCTCGGTACCACTATGGTCCCTTGAGCTCTCTGGCCCCTGCCCTCTGAGCCTCCTCCGCCCTGCCTTCTGAGTCCCCCACTCTGTGCTCGGACCCCACCCTGCGAGCCCCCACTCTAAATCACTCCCCCCTGAACTCATGCCCCCACACTATAAGGTGCCCCGCGCCCTGTGCTTCGAGCCCCCCCTTATGACCATCCCCACTCCGACCCCCTCCTCCCTGCACTCTGAGCCCACCTGCTGACCATCTCCTGTCCTTCTCAGTGGTGCTGACCCCAGGATCTGGGGATGAGGCCCCTGCGCAGCCCAGCCTCCCCCCTGAGGCAGCCCAGGAGGGTGACCTGCACCTGCTGTGGGAGGCCCTGGCCCGGAAGCGCCGCATGAGCCGTGAGCCCACGCTGGACTCCATCAGCGAGCTGCCCGAGGAGGACGGTCACGCGCAGCGCCTGCAGCATGAGCCAGAGGAAGCAGCCCGTGAGCTCTCTGAGGACTACTCCACAGCTGATGAGCTGGCACGTTCCGGCGAGGCCGACCTCTCACACACCAGCTCTGATGACGAGTCCCGGGCAGGCACTCCTTGCCTGGTTACCTACCTCAAGAAGGCTGGGCGGCCCAGCACCTCACCACTGGTCAGCAAGGTGAGTGTCCAGTGTGGCCTACAAGGGGAGGCCTGGCTGTCTCAGATCTTCACGACCCATCCACCCGCCACCCGCTCATTGCTCCATCATCTGTCCTTTGCTACCCACTGATACAGCCACCCGTCCACGCGCTGTCCATTTGCCATCCGTTGTCCGTCCACGCGTCATCCACCACTCACCCATCCATCCATCCACTGTCCAGCCACCCACCCATCCACCATCCACCATTCACCCACACCCATCCACCATTTACCCACCATTCACTCACCCATCCATCCACCCATCCACCATTCACCCACCCATTTACCATCCATCCATCCATCCATCCATCCACCCATCTATCCATCCATCCACCATTCACCCACCCACCACTAACCCATCCATCCATCACCTGCCCGCCCATTCACCCACATACCACCCACCCATCTACCACTCACTCACCCATTCATCTGTCACCCACTCACCGTCTATCTCCATCCACCAGACATTCATCCACCATCCACCCATCTACTACCCACCTATCAACCCACCCATCCACCATTCACTCACCTATCTACCAACTACTCATCCACCACTCACCCGTCAATCCACCCATCTACCATTCACCCACCCATCCATCCACCCATCCAGCACCCACTCATCCACCATTTACCCATCTACCACCCACCTATCAACCCACCCATCCGCCTTTCACTCACCCATCTACCATCTACTCATCCACCACCCCCCCACCCATCCACTACTCACCCATCCACCACCCACCATCCACCCACCCACCCCTCACCCACCCACCCATCCACTACTCATCTACCTATCCACCACTGACCCACCCACCTACCCATTCATTATACTACTCACCCATCCACCACCCAACATCCACCACTCACCTCTCCACCATTCACGCCACCACCCATCATCTACTCGCTTACCCATCCACCTTCCACCACCCACCTACCCACACATCCACTATTCACCCATCCGCCACCCATGCATCCACCACCCATCCATCCACCATCCACCCATTCACCCATCCGCCCGGCTGTGTCTCACAACCTGCCAGTCTCTGTCTGGGTGACCACTTAGAGTGATTTCAGGGAGCGGGCTTGCCTCTCGGCAGCACCAGGAGCCCTCAGGCACGCAAAGGCTGAGCAGCTGCAGGTGGGCAGGAAACAGAGGGGCATGATGACCTGGAGCTGGAGTGGGAGACCTGCGCTTTGCTTCCAGCCCTGCCCCGGCTGTCCCTGCACTGTGCTTTTCCTGTCGCGGGCCTCAGTTTCCCTACCTTCCCTGTGTGCACAGGTTGGGGTTCCCACGGTCCCACCTGGGAAGCCACAGAAGCATCAGGAGCAGCCAGCTGCTGTTTGCCCACCACTGGGAGATTTGAGTGACCCGTCCATGGACAAGGCAGCCGTGAAGATCCAGGCTGCCTTCAAGGGCTACAAGGTCCGCAAGGAGATGAAGCAGCAGGAGGGACCTGTGTTCTCCCGCACGTTTGGGGATACAGAGGCACAGGTGGGGGATGTCCTGCGTCTGGAGTGTGTGGTGTCCAGCAAGGCGGATGTGCGTGCTCGCTGGCTGAAGGATGGCATGGAGCTGACAGATGGCCGGCACCACCACATTGACCAGCTCGCGGACGGCACCTGCTCCCTGCTGGTCACGGGCCTGGGCCGGGCCGACGCCGGCCACTACACCTGTCAGGTGAGCAGCAAGTTTGGCCACGTGGCCCACAGCGCTTGTGTGGTGGTCAGCGGGACTGAAAGCGAGGCAGAGAGCTCCTCGGGGGGAGAGCTGGACGACGCCTTTCGCCGGGCAGCCCGGCGGCTGCACCGCCTCTTCCGCACCAAGAGCCCAGCTGAGGTTTCAGACGAAGAGATCTTCCTCAGTGCAGATGAGGGCTCAGCACAGCCCGAGGAGCCTGGGGACTGGCAGACGTACCACGAAGATGAGCATTTCGTCTACATCCGCTTCGAGTCACTTGCCGAGTCCCACCGTGCGGCCACCTGCTTCCGGGAGATGTTTGGCACCATGGGCATTGGGGTGGACATCAGCCTGTTGGAGCAGGGGCCCCGGGGGGTGGAGATGCGCATCAGCAAGATGGGTCCCGCCCCTGCCACGCCTCAGGAGATGGTGCCCCGCCCACAGACTGCAGAGGCTGGTGAGTCTGCCTGCTGCCCGTGGCTGGGGGGGGCGGGAGTGGTGGCGGGGAAGGAGGAGGAGCAGGGCCAGCCAAGGCGACCTGCGTCAGGTGAAGACTCAGTGAGCTGGCTGGCCTCCAGCCTCTGGCTACTGCAGATGCAGCCCACTGAGCTGGAAGAGCCCCGAATTTGGGGATAGACAGAGCTCGATGTCAATCCCAGCTGCCTGTTGTGAGCTCGCCTCTCTGGGCTTCAGTGTCCTCTGTGAAGTGGGCATAGGACACTGACTTTCCAGAGTTTGTGTTTTTTGCTCCGTGAGGGTTTAGGATACAACCGCTATGAAAGGGGGGATTCCACGGCCCCCAATACCTGCTCCAGCAACTTAGATTAATTTTAGAGCCATTCCACTGTTGGCTTGCGTATCGCTAGGGACAACGAGGGGTCTAACGAATAACCCATGGCGTCACGTCTGGGAACCTCCCTGCACAATGTTGGGCCGTTCTCATCCTTGCAACCCTTGGACCCTCAGCCCACACAGCATTTGTCTCCCCCTACCTCCCCCTCCTCCCTGTTTCCTGTCCACGATCCCTCTGACCTCTCGGTGGCTTGGACCTAGGCGAGCAGAGACAGAACTGTGTTTGGCCCAGGCACCTGCGAGCGCCCCCCCCCACCTCAGTGGGAGCAGATGACGCACGCTGAGCTGCTGGGGTGGCTGGGGGAGAGGCCTGGGGCCCACTCACTGCACACCCCGCTTGTCCCTCCCAGCCCCCGTGTTCCTGACTGGGCTGCAGGATCAGGAGGTGCTGGACGGCTACCCCGTGAGCTTCGACTGCGTGGTGACAGGCCAGCCCGTGCCCACCGTGTGCTGGTTCAAGGATGGAAGGATGCTGGAGGAGGATGACCACTATATGATCAGTGAGGACCAGCGGGGCGGCCACCAGCTCATCATCACAGCCGTGGTGCCGGCAGACATGGGCGTTTACCGCTGCATGGCTGAGAACAGCGTGGGCGTGTCCTCTACGAAGGCAGAGCTCCGTGTAGACCGTGAGTGTGGGGATCCGGGTTTGATGGCCCCAGGGCCCGAGCTGGGCGGGCGTGTGGAGGTTAGCTGTGTGCCTTAAGAAATATGGATTTGGTTGTCCTTCATTCCCAGTACACGGTTCCCGAGTCGCCGGAAGTTTCCCCGAGTGATAAGGGGACAGGAGGTGTGTGTTATTCTAATGCAGTGACTCCTGGTGGGCCTCAGGACGAGTAGGTCCATCTGATCTTTGAGGAAAGTGCGAGAGCGTTTAAGTGGAGGAAGGGTAGAATTTCGGATTCAAGGATAGAATCTCAAGTCATGCTGGAGTAATTGGGATATTTACAGGCAAATAATTAGACCTTGATCTCATACAAAAATGAGCTCAAAATGGATTACATACATAAATAGAAAATACAAAACCATGAAACTCTCAGAAAAAAAGGAGGAAATTTTTAGGACCTACGGCCAGGAAAAGACTTCTTAGATTTGACAACTAAAGCAACACCCATAAAAGGGAAAATTGGTAAAAGTTAGGAACTTCTGCTCTGAGAAAGACCCCATGTGGAGAGACTACATGGCAGGAGAAGGTGTCTGCAAACCAGGTATCTAAGTAAAGAACTTTATCTTAAAACAACATAAAGAATGCTCAACAGGAAACAGATAAAAAAAAATTAAAAATCCACTTGGAACCAGAGCAATAGATGTGTCCAGACGCTTCACGGGGGAGGACTTGCCGAAGGCTGAGGCACCTGGAGGATGTTAGCCTTGGGGGCAACGCTACTGGAGCCCCAGCGAGATGTCGCATGCACTCAGCAGGATGGTAACTTCATCAGTAGGGATCATCCGCTGTGCTGGCGTGGATCAGAGACATGGGAACGCAACGTGGGACACTGTCTCTGGAAAAGCGGGTGTCAGAGCTGAGACCGAAGAGTAGGTGGGGTCTGGGAAGGACTGTTCTCCCGAATGGATTCATGGGCGGCCGGCCCCACGAGAGGTCGTTGAGCAGACACGAGCAAGATGCAGGGCCACGGCCACGGCCGTATCCACAGCACAGCTGTACGCAAGTCGGTTAGCGTGACCGAGGCAGAATTGTGTACATTCACCAAAGCAGGAGCTAGTCCATGCTGCCGCGGAGATCTAGATTTCTGGCATCGCTGTCCTTCCGCCTGAGGGTCATCTTTCCACATTTTCCCCGTCATCTGGGAATGCTAGAATTCTCTGAGCTTTTGCACGTCTGAGAAAAAGTCTGTATTTCTCCTGTGGCTCTGAAAGATATTTTTACTAGGACGATTCTTTTTTCTTTTCATACCTTGAAGGTGCTGCTCTCCTATTTACTAGCTTGGATGCTTTCCACTGAGAAATAGGGTGCCATTCCTATCTTTGTTTCTCTGTGCAAAGCTAGCCCTTTCCCCTGGGATTTAAAATCAGGACTGCTGAGCCACGCTCTGTCCCACTCTGCCTCCCCCAGCCCCTGGACACCGATGAGCTACTCTCCCATCTCTGTGGCTTTGCCTTTTCTGCCCAATCTGACATTATAAAGATGTACAACCCTGTTTTCTTCTAAGAGTTTTATAGTTCAGCTCTTACATGTAGGTTTAGTTTTGGTATATGGTGTGAGGTAAGGACCCAAATTCATTCTTGTCTCGTGGAAATGTAGTTATTCCAGCACCGTTCACAGAAAAGACTATCTTCCTCTGTAAAATTGCGCGGAACTCCTGTCAAAAACTGACTTCCATGACACGTATGGGTTCATTTCTGGGCTTCTAACTGTCCTGTTGGTCTGTACATCTGTCATCCTGGCAACACCACACTGTCTTGATTACTGTAGCTTCGTAGTCAGTTTTGAAATCTGGACATGTGAGTCCTCCAGCTTCACTCTCGTTCAGAGCATCTGGGTCCCTTGAGTTTTATGACTTTGAGGACCAGTTTGTCATTTTCCTCAAAAATGGTCTCTGGGTATTTTTTAGGATTTCCTTCTTTTCACTGGTTTCGAGGCATCTGACTGTGCTGTTCTTGGGTGCACTTTTCTTTATATTCCTGCGTGCTTGCTGTTCACGGAGCTTCTCGGGATTCGGGGTTTCTAATTTTCATGAAGCTTGGAGGTGTTTTTAGCTGTGATTTCCTCAAGTCTCTTTCCTTCCCCGCTCGTCTGGGGACTGCAGTCACAGGCACGAGAAGCCGCGTGCAGCAGCGCGACCACGCGCTGACTCTCTTCATGCGCAGCTCTTGGGTCTGAGTTCCATTTCCCCACATTGTTTGTCCTACTATCCTCCAACTTTCGCTGTCCTTCTGAAGTCACTACGCTGCCATCAGGCCTGTCAGTGTACCGTCTGTCTCAACAAGTGCTACTGGAAGCTTTTCTCACGTGTGCTGGGTCTTGGTTATACAGTTCTAATACCTGCTTTGATGACCTTGTCTGCCACTTCCATGTGCGTCCGTCCTGGCTTGGTTTTGACCCACTGGGCCGTTTTCCTGCCTCCGTGTGAGTCTGGAGGTCCTTGACGGGATGCCTGCCCACGTGGCAGCTGGAGACTTTGTATTTCTGCAGATCTTCTTGAGGTCTTCCTCTGAGGTGGGGGGCTGGCAGAGCTCCATCCAGGGCCGATCTCCTCCCTCTGCTGAGGGCTGATCCCCCTTCCTGAGGACCGGAAGCCACAGAGTGGGGAAGTTCCCAGTCCAACTGGAAACACAGCATCCTCCCCACTGTTTCGATGTCCCCCTCAGATGGCTCGTCCCCACCCTGTGCACATGCTAGTCAGTGCTCTGCCCTCTCTCTTCTCTGGCTTCCGTCCTATGGACACCAGCAGTCTTCATCTCCCAGTATGCCAGCTCCTCCACTCAAGGTCTACCTGGCTCGGCCTCAGCTTCCTCTCCTGGAGCCGGAAACTCAAGGCAGGAAGTTGAGGCAATCATAGAACTCGTTGTTGTTTCCAGTCTGTAAGCATTCAACAAGAAATTCTCTGATGCGAGCTGGAGTTTCTACAATGAACTCACCTCTGAACCTGTCCACATGGACTCAGCATCAGACCCACGTGGAGTGAGCATCAGACTCGCGTGGACTCAGCATCAGACCCACGTGGAGTGAGCATCAGACTCGCGTGGACTCAGCATCAGACCCACGTGGAGTCAGCATCAGATCCACGTGGACTCA
>NW_027397185.1:714078-733717 GCF_003265705.2 Callorhinus ursinus | reverse complement strand
CCCCTCTGGGGTCTTTGGGGGCTGTTGGGCTTTGGGAGGTCAGGCTGGCCCCTGTCCGGGTCCCCCGCCCCTCTGGGGCCTTTGGGGCTGTTGGGGCCTCCATGGGTCAGGCTGGCCCCCCATCTGGGTCCCCCACCCCTCTGAGGTCTTTGGGGGCTGTTGGGGCTTTGGGAGGTCAGTCTGGCCCCTGTCCGGGTCCCCTGCCCCTCTGGGGTCTTTGGGGACTGTTGGGGCTTTGGGAGGTCAGTCTGGTCCCCCGTCTGGGTTCCCCACCCCTCTGAGGTCTTTGGGGGCTGTTGGGCTTTGGGAGTCCTGGCTGGCTCCTGTCCGGGTCCCCCGCCCCTCTGGGGCCTTTGGGGCTGTTGGGGCCTCCATGGGTCAGGCTGGCCCCCCATCTGGGTCCCCCACCTCTCTGAGGTCTTTGGGGGCTGTTGGGCTTTGGGAGTCCTGGCTGGCTCCTGTCCAGGTCCCACACCCCTCTGGGGCCTTTGGGGGTGTTGGGGCCTCCGTGGGTCAGGCTGGCCCCCTGCCCTGGTCTGAGTCAGCATCATTCCCCCAGATCTTTGATATCTACGTGGTCACAGCTGACTACCTGCCCCTGGGGGCCGAGCAGGACGCCATCTCGCTGCGGGAGGGCCAGTACGTGGAGGTGTTGGACTCGGCCCACCCACTGCGCTGGCTTGTGCGCACCAAGCCCACCAAGTCCAGCCCCTCGAGGCAAGGCTGGGTGTCCCCTGCCTACCTGGACAAGCGGCTCAAGGTACTGGACGGCTGGGGTGGGGTCCTGGGATTGTCGTCCCCTGTGAGGCCAGAGCCGAGGCCACCTGCCCCCCTCCCCCATTTTCTCACCAGCTGTCACCTGAGTGGGGGCCCACGGAGGCCCCCGAGTTCCCGGGGGAGGCCGTGTCTGAGGATGAATACAAGACAAGGCTGAGGTGAGGGTCCGGCAGGTGGGGGCGTGAGCGGCTTTGTGGTGGTGGTCACGGGATGGTGGTGGGGGTGCCTCCCTCTACCACTCTACCAGGCTCTTTCTGACAACGGGGGGCGGGCTGTGCGGGGGGCTTCGCTAGCCTTTGGGTCTCTCCTCACCTCATCCTCTCCCAGCTCCATCATCCAGGAGCTGCTGAGCTCCGAGCAGGCCTTTGTGGGCAAGCTGCAGTTCCTCCAGGACCACCACATTCAGCACCTGGAACGATGCCCCCACGTGCCCACGGCCGTGGCCAGCCAGAAGGCAGTCATCTTCCGCAACGTGCAGGACATCAGTCATTTCCACAGCAGGTGGGCGGGCCCGCGGGCGTGCGCACATGCATGCCAGCCGCACGCGTGCATGCCCACATTCACACGCACACTCCTGCACGGGTGGGCACGAGTGGGCACGGCTGCATGAACCTGCACTTCCTTGCATGCAGGCACACAGATGCACATGCCCCCCCACACACCCGTAGCCCCCGCAGCCCAGCGCACTCAGTTCCAAGTAGCCATGCAGCCCAGCCCTGGGGGTAGCCTGTTCCGTCCCAGAGCTGAGGCCTCACCCGCCCCTGCCCACCATGTCCTCTACTGCAGCTTCCAGCAGGAGCTGCAGAACTGTGACACAGACGACGATGTGGCCATGTGCTTCATCAAGAACCAGGAGGCCTTTGAGAAGTACCTGGAGTTTCTGGTGGGCCGCGTGCAGGCCGAGTCTGCGGTGGTCAGCACGGCTGTGCAGGACTTCTACAAGGTGCCCCCCAGCCCGCGCCCCGCGGCTCACTGAGAAAAGCAGAGCCCCCGGAGCCCCGTGCTCCCCTTCAGATGGTGACACAGCGGGGCAGGGGTGCTGGGGAGGAGGGCGGTGC
Source organism: Callorhinus ursinus (assembly GCF_003265705.2). NCBI lineage: Eukaryota > Metazoa > Chordata > Mammalia > Carnivora > Otariidae > Callorhinus > Callorhinus ursinus. The sequence goes on along the minus strand of NW_027397185.1, from coordinate 731,882 downwards.
GTGCGCGTGTGCGTGTGCGTACGCGCGTGTGCGCAGCGGGGCAGGGTGCAGGTGGCGGGGGAGGAGAGTGGTGCGCGCGTGTGCGTGTGAACGCGCGCGCACCCCAATGCCCCCGCCCCCCCCCCCCCCCCCCCCCCCCCCTGGCGTGTCCCCAACCCCGCCCCGCGGCTCCCACAGAAATACACGGAGGAGGTGCTGTCCGCAGCGGACCCATCGCAGCCGCCCCCACCACCCCTGCAGCACTTCCTGGAGCGGCCAGTGCAGCGCATCCAGCAGTACCAGGCCCTGCTCAAGGTAGGGGTGCGCGCCAGGCCCCCTCCCCGGCCTCGTCGCTTGGCAGCGGGGAACGCGGCCTGACGCTGTGCCCCCCAGGAGCTGATCCGCAACAAGGCGAGGAACGGGCAGAACTGTGCACTGCTGGAGCAGGCCTACGCGCTCGTGTCGGCCCTGCCGCAGCGCGCCGAGAACCAGCTGCACGTGTCACTCATGGAGAACTACCCAGGCACCCTGGAGGCCCTGGGCGAGCCCATCCGCCAGGTCGGGACGGGGACATGGGCGGGGCGCCTGGGCAGGGCCGCGGGGGGGCGGGGGGGTGCTAGGCTGGTGCTGACTGCTCCCTGCAGGGCCACTTCATCGTGTGGGAGGGGGCGCCGGGCGCGCGGATGCCCTGGAAGGGCCACCACCGCCACGTCTTCCTGTTCCGCCACCACCTGGTTGTCTGCAAGACCAGAAGGGATTCCCGCACCGACACCTTCAGTTACGTCTTCCGGAACATGATGAAGGTGCGCGTGCGCCCTGGGGGCGGGCGGGCGGAAGCCTGTGTCCAGACAGTCAGCCTGCATTCCCTGCCCCCCACAGCTGAGCAGCATCGACCTGAACGACCGGGTGGAGGGTGACGACCGTGCCTTCGAGATCTGGCACGAGCGGGAGGACTCGGTGCGCAAGTACCTGCTGCAGGCGCGCACGGTCATCACCAAGAACTCGTGGGTGAAGGAGGTCTGCAGCATCCAGCAGCGCCTGGCCCGGCCCGTGTGGCGTGAGTGCTCCTCCCCTGGCAGGCGGGGAGGTCACACTCGGCACCTGAGCCTTTCTGGCCCCCCAAGCCTCAGCCCCGTGTCCCAGGCCCAGGACGCACAAAGGGTAGGCTCCATCTGGGGCACAGTCAGCTCAGCCTCTCGCGAGCCTGCGCTGGGCTGTAGGGCTGACCCTGACCTGAGTGCAGGGAAGCCTCAGGGTTCACACAGGGGCCCCCCCGGCACAGGACAGGTGCCCAGATTGTGTTAGGGACGGGAAGGGCCACCTGAACGGAAGGTCGAAAGGGGCGGTGTCTGTAACAGCCGTGCCCTTGGACGCTGGGTCTTCTGAGCAAGGACATGGGGGCACTGCCGTCCCACCCACCAGGAGCTCAGAGTCTGTGCGTGTGTCTGCCCAGATCCCCCAGATTTCGAAGAGGAGCTGGCGGACTGCACAGCAGAGCTGGGCGAGACCGTGAAGCTGGCCTGCCGTGTGACGGGCACCCCCAAGCCCGTTGTCAGCTGGTACAAAGGTAGGCTGCTGCAGACGGAGGGATGTGGACACTGCACCCGCAAGAGCCTTCCAGAGGGAACTGGGCCTGGTCGGGGGCCCTCAGGGGGCACGAGGGACGGGCATCCTCTCCCAGTGGCTGTTGACTCTGCCTGGCTGGGAGCACAGCTAGACGAGGTGGTTCAGAGCAGGGGGTGTGCCCCCGTGATTCAAACGCAGTGACCCTGTCCCCTCCAGATCTCGTTCCTTGGCTGTCTTGTTGGACGAGTCTGTCCCGAGGGCTAGCACCCCATTCCAGGTACCAGGGACGCAGCGGCAAAGAGGCCCCGCCCAAGGGTGCTGGCCGTGTAGGGGGCTAGACTGATGGCAAACCAGTGGACAAACAAAGTGGGGAGGTGGTGTGGCCAGCCAGAGAAATGAGGAGGATGGAGGGTTAGCTGACAGGCCTCTCTGGCAGATGCACAGGAGCTCTGGGGGGCCAGCCAGGTGGCCAGGAGAGGGCAGGGTGGACTCTGAGGCCCGCCCTGTGGTAGGGTCTCAGGTTTGGCTCTGGATGTGATGGGAGCCACAAAGTTCGGGGGTCCCCAATTCTGACATCAGTTGCTGTTTGGGGTCCCCTGGACCATCCTTGCTTCTGACACAACTGCCATTTGGGGATCCCCAGGGCCACCCCCCATTCTGACACCAGCTGCTGTTTGGGGGTCCCCAGGACCATCCTCGCTTCTGACTCAACTGCCGTTCAGGGTCCCCAGGGCTGCCCCCAGTTCTGACCCAACTACCATTTGGGGGTCCCCAGGGCCACCCCCAGTTCTGACAGCAGCTGCTGTTTGGGGGCCCCCTTGGCCACCCCCAGTTCTGACGCCCAGTTTGGGGGTCCCACGACCAGCTGTGGGTTCAGTGAATTGCTAGAAGGACTCACAGAACTCAGCAGAGTGTGCACTCAGGGTCTGGCTTATTGCAGGAGCAGGAAGAGGTGCATGGGGAGGTTTCCAGTTGGGTGTCCAGGCGGGGTCCTGGTGTCCCTCTGCCCTCCCCTCCGGTGGAGTCCTGCAGACCTCATGTCTGTCCCACGTGGATGCGTAGCAGTGCAGTCCAGCCCCCCGGGGACGCTCCTCTGAGCCTTGTGTCTGGGGCACCTGTTGGGGGGTCGCTCACGCAGGCACAGCTGACGTCTGTTACAGACTCTGCAGAGCTCAAGCCGCTGCCATGTGGCCCTAAGCCCCAAACCTAAATCACCACAGATGGGGTCCAAGGCCCCCAGGTAAACCAAGACACTCTTACTGGGGGTCACTTGGGCTGGCCTGGGCTGGCAAGTCGGTTTCCAGGGCTCCAGTGCAGCCCAAATACCCGAATCCAGCCCTGGTCTTGAAGGAGCCGTCCCAGGGTGGTCAGGCCCTGGGGGCATTTGTGTGTCCCTCCTGGTTAAGGACAGGGCTGCTGAGGACACCTGGGGGCGTTGCCAGGCCTTCCCTGGGTCCCACGGTCAGAGCCACAGGCCGGAGCCGGTGGACACAGCAGCTGGTGTCCAGTGGCAGTTTGGGCGAGCCCCCTCCTCTGCCCTGGGGTCTTCTTCTGGAAGGAGGCCCCCCTGCCCCCACGTCCTGGGGTCTGGGAGGTCCCTCCCGGCTGCTCCCGCCCACCCCCCCGCACAGAACCTGGGAGTGCGCCTGCCCATCCCACGATCCCCTCATGGCCAGACCTGTGCCTGGGACGGCCAATCCAGGGCAGTTCAGAGAGTTGCCTGGAAGCAAGAACAAGCCCCCGGGACCACCCTGCTTCTGACCAGGCTGCCCCCAGGAAGGCGAGCCGGCCGGGCCGTGTCTGTATCCGAGGGGAAAGGAGGGCACACCTCACCCTGGAGCGGTCGGGTGGGGAGTCCTCTGCCCCTTCAATGCTGTCAGCGCCCTGGAGGGGAACACTTGTGTCTGCGGACAGCTGTGTGTCCGGTGACCAAACTGCCCTCCTGAGGGGTGGAGGGGAGGAAGTGTGAGGGTCGGCAGATGCTGACACATGGCGTCACAGTACAGGCAAGAGCCGCTGTGCCCCAAAGCAGCGTCATGGTGGGAGAGCCCACAGGGAGCCCCCCGAAGACTGCGATCTGCCAGGATGAGGAGCACGCCCCGTGCGATGGGGCCCCACCATGGACTCAGAGCATCATCCCTCTGGGCATGGTCTCAGGCGGCATGCTGTGCAGGAACCCTGCTATGAGCCTACTTTCCAAGGCCACACGGTGGGCCCAGAGGTCTGGGGAAAGGGACAGGACCCGGTCAGTATGACCAGCCGGGCTCCCCACCAGGGGTCTGTGCTCCAGGGGTGGCCCCCCCATCACTGCCCCCAGACTGCGACCCCCCAGGCAGGCCAGCCTCCTGTCACTGGCAGGGCACCCTCCGTGACAGCGCTGCCTTCCTTTGCAGATGGGAAGCCAGTGGAGGTGGATCCCCACCACATCCTCATTGAAGACCCCGATGGCTCGTGTGCCCTCATCCTGGACAACCTGACTGGCGTGGACTCCGGCCAGTACATGTGCTTTGCGGCCAGTGCCGCCGGCAATGCCAGCACGCTGGGCAAGATCCTGGTGCAAGGTGAGCCCACCCTGGGAGGGAGGCCGGCGTAGGAGGCATCCGGACCCCACTCCACCTCAGTGGCCCCGTTGGGGGGCACAGGTCTGCGGGTGGACTGCCGATGACGTCTGGGGCACTCATGAGTGGGAGTAGGCTCCTGCTCCATCATGGTGTCTGTGTCTGTTTCCCTTACCCTGCTCTGTGGCCCCACAGTACCCCCACGATTTGTGAAAAAGGTCCGGGCAGTTCCTTTTGTGGAGGGAGAGGATGCGCAAGTCACCTGCACCATTGAAGGTGCCCCACACCCTCAGATCAGGTGGGCTGGGCAGCTTGCACCCGGGGCACGGGAGGGGAGGTAGGCGGCAAGCTGGCTGCCTGAGGGGTGGGCTAATCCTGATGCTAAACATGGCTCCCGCTGCAGGGAAGGCAACACCTGCTGGAGGTTGGGTGGGTGGTGTCAGGAGCACGTGGGTTCTGGATGGAAGTCTGATCCTGCAGGGTGGGCAAGAGGAGAGTCTCCAGTGGAGGAACCTGGGGAGGCCCTCCTCACCCCCTGGGTTTGGCTGCAGGTGGTACAAGGATGGGGCCCTGATAACGCCCAGCAGCAAGTACCGAACCCTGAGTGAGCCCCGCAGTGGTCTGATGGTGCTGGAGATCCTGACAGCCAGCAAGGACGACCTGGGCCATTATGAGTGCGAGGTGAGGTGGGCAGGCACAGGGGACCTACCTCGGGGACCACCATCACCCAGGATCCCTGAACCATGACGAGGGAGGGGACACCTGGCCCACCATCACCCAGTGTCCCTGATGAGGGAGGCACCCCAGGCGAACCATCACCCAGTGTCCCCGATGAGGGAAGAACCCCAGGCCAACCATCACCCAGTGTCCCCGATGAGGGAGGAACCCCAGGCCAACCATTACCCAGGCTCCCTGATGAAGGAGGGACCCCCAGACCTACCATCACCCAGTGTCCCCAATGAAGGAGGGACCCTAGACCTACCATCACCCAGTGTCCCCGATGAGGGAGGAACCCCAGGCCAACCATTACCCAGGCTCCCTGATGAAGGAGGGACCCCAGACCTACCATCATCCAGTGTCCCCAATGAAGGAGGGACCCTAGACCTACCATCACCCAGTGTCCCCGATGAGGGAGGGGACCCTAGGCCCACCATAACCCAGTGTCCCCAATGAGGGAAGGACCCCAGACCTACCAATCACCCAGTGTCCCCAATGAGGGAGGGTCCCCAGACCAACCATCACCCAGGCTCCCTGATGAAGGAGGGACCCCAGACCCACCATCACCCAGTGTCCCCAGTGAAGGAGGGACCCCTGGCCCACCATCATCCAGTTTATAGTGAGATTGGGACCTATAGTGAGGTTGGGACCCCCAGCCCATCACCCAGTGTCTATGGCAAGAACAGAGACCTGGGCGGGAGCTCTGTGTGCCATCCTTTCTACCAAAGCCACCTGTCCACCTGCAGGGCCAGTGGTGGTCTGTGGAAGGTGTGTGTAGGTTGTGGCTCTTCCTGGCTACCAGCCTCCTCTGTGTGGTTGCTGCTGGTAGCTTGGGTTGGGCTAGGTGGGGCCTGCCTCCCCCGGCAGCTCCTGGGGAGGCACACACACCAGAGTTAGCTCTGGACCCACACTCTCTGATTCTGTTACTACTAGCCACACATGTGATTTGAGTTGAAATCAGTTATTTAACTGTAGGTAAGGATTTGGTTCTGTTTTCGCTGCTCAGGGCCCACATGGCCACCACACTGAACTGTGCAGATAGTGTCCCCACCACCTAGGAAACCCCTGGGTCATGCTGGGTCTGTGTGGGGACCTTTCTTCTGTGGCAGGCTCTGTGGCTCTGGGACACAGCCAGGGAGGGCCCTCCATGTTAGAGATGGCCTCAACGGTCCCAAGGGAGCCACTGGCTCTAAGCGCGCTCTGCCATCCGTCCTACAGTTGGTGAACCGGCTGGGCTCTGCGAGGGGCGGGGCAGAGCTGTGCATGCAGAGCCCTGCTGTGCGGGCCCAGGAACAGCTTCACAGGGAGCAGCTTGCAGCCATGGAAGGTAAATGCTACTGTGGGGCCAGGCTGGGGGGAAACCAGCAGCCTTTCCAGTTAGGGTGTGCTTCCTGGAGGGAAGGGCAGTGAGGGCTGAGGAAGGGGTCTGGCTGGGAGAGATGGAGATGCAGAGGCCATGGCTCAAGGGCTGGTTCCCAGCCCCCTACCGGGGCAGCGTGAGGTGAGCCTTGAGCCCAGAGCTTTGGCAAGGCTGGAGGGCAGCCCTGGGGGGTCCTGCGTCCTGCTTACCATCCCTGGGGCAGTAATGAGTATGTAGAGAGGCCAGGCCTGGGCCCAGCAGGCTGCTGGGTAGTGGCCAGCAAGACATCATAATAGGCAGCAGGAATGTTGTGGAGGACGGCTCTGTGGGAGACGTGCTGAGTGCAGAGCACCAGCTGCTGGGTCCCAGCTTGGCTCCCAGGAGAGGGAGTGATGTCAGGGGCCTGGTACTTCCACACTGGGTTGAGCTGTTCATCGAAAAATCAGAATGCTGTGGCTCTACCTCCCTAGCCTGGCCTGGGGGGGTTTCTGCGGTCCTGGGATGGGTCTTACGAAGGGGAGATGTGCACCTGGGTGGGAGGTGAAGGGTGGGCAGCAGGATACCTCATGCCTCCACTCACATCTGAGTCTAGGGTTCCAGCTGTGCACAGCCGAAGAATGGCCAGGATGGGAAGGGAGGAAGCTGGCATCTGTCCTGGGCCTGCTCAGTCAGAGAGCAGCCTTATGATGCCTGCAGGGCAGGCTGCAGCTCCAGGGACAGCTTCTTCCAGTCTGGGTTGCCCCACCTAGAAGGGGCTACCTTGTCAGTTGATGAGCCTCCTGTCCCTAGAGGCATGCAGGCAGAGGCTGGATCAATACCTGGTGGAGCTGTAGCTCTCACAGTAGGTCGGAGTGGAATACATGTCCTCCCAAGTCCTGAGTGTTGGCTTCTGTGACGCCTTGGGCTAATGGATCCAGTCCATCCTGAAGCCCAATGTCCAGGGGCCTCTATCTGTATGGACCCTCCCAGAGTCAGCCTACCTGGCATCTGGAGCTCGACCTCACAGCCTTGATGCCTTCCACAGCCATCACAGAGTGATGGTCCTTGTTCCTGCCCCCACCCCCAGAGGGCCCTGTGGTGTCTGCAGGCACCTGCACTTCCTGCCATATGGCGTCTTATGTTGGGGAGGTGCTGAGCAAGGACTTCAGCACTCCTTCTCGGGCTGGCGACAAGCGTGTCCTACAGAGGCATTCACTTCATTGTTATGATGGGTCACTTTCTGTCAACGTCTCATGGCTGTGAAGTCTGGAAGAGGGGCAGCCCTCTGATACCAGAAACATGGCACCTCACATCCAAGAAAGCCAGTCCTCACAGACCCAGGAGTTGGAGCCCGCCGCCTCCTGCTTCCTAACCCTATCCTGCCGCTTCATCTTTAACCCGGTGGCTCCACAGCCAGAACAGCGCCAGCTGGCCTTGTGGGGTGGGTGCTGCCCCCTCGCTTTTGGAACTGCACTGGGCCAGGAGCCCTGCTTCGCACGGCTGCACTGCTCCGATGGCTGCCAGTATTCACCGGGGCTTAGAGCCCATCAGGTGGCAGGTCAGGTCAGGAACAAAGGCACCAGGAATGTAGCAGCCAAGACATTCCCTGAGCACCACTCCTCAGAGCAGCAGGACAGGAAGTCCAATCGGGAGGGTGAGGGAAGGAGCTCTAGGTTCTCCTACTATTCTGCACGCAGGATGTGGACTGCAGGTGGCAAACAGGCTGGCTCTCTCTGGACCCAACTTAATCCAAACACACAAGGCCTTTTGGCTGGATCCCATCCTCTCTCCCAGGGGGCGACCCTCCGGGAGGCAGCTGACAAACACACACATGCACATACATACATATGTGTGTGCACACACATACACAAGTAAATGAGGCTCTCAAGGGCCGTATAGACACAGCTGGTACCTTTAGTTCACATGCACCCAATCCGAGACAAGTTTGAAATACTCTTGGTTATCTAAGGGAAATCCTTTCTCTATATGGCAGCAAAGCCTAAAATCCCATACACTGGAAGCCAGAGTGCTGTGTGCTGCAGGCCTTGCCACCTGACTTTTCTGAGCATCCCACTCAGCTTTGTCCCCAGGATGGCAAGAGGGACTCTTGAGATCTGAGGGTACTGGTGTGTGCTGGACTGCCTGTTGTGCAGCAAGGTGTGGCTGGGAGGGGCATCTCCATGGTAAGCCTGGCCATGCCCAGAAGCTGCAGAGGAAGAGGCCTCAGGATGGGTGAGAACAGGTGCTGCCTGGTCCCAGACAAGTCCTGTCCTGTCTCCGGGACTCAGGCCCTCCATCTGCTGACTCCAAAGAGATGGAAAGCTAGGGCAATCAAGGCAGTTGAGTTTATGGGGAGCTTCTATGGAAAGACCTAGGTTTCCTTGCTCATTTAGAGCTCAGGACCCTGTCCAGGTGTCTCTGGTTGCTCCTGATGGGATTTCCATGGCCTCATGGTACAGAGCTCAGATATGCCATCTCTAGGAACTCCAGTGTCCCTTTCCCCTGGAGAGATACCTTTAGTCTTTAGGATTTTTAATAAAATAGGCACCAGCCATCCCAATCCCAGTTTGGCTCACATGGGCCTTTCCTTCCCCCCACCTCTAGCCTTCAATTTCTGTCTGAGAAGTGGGACCTCAGGTTTGACAAATTCACAGGGCTCCCTGGGCACATGGGCTGAAGAAGGAGCTGGGATTTCTGCATGGGCAGCCTAGACGGGGTCCCTACTCTTGCTGCAGTCCCTGAAAGACCCTCATTTCCTCATATGGGACCCACTGATGTCACACTTGCTCATCCCCCGGCCACTCAGAGCAGGCACTGTCATCTCCGTGTTAAAGATGACAGAACTGAGATTCCAACGTGACAGGCAGATCAGGCAGGGCTTGGAAACAGTGCTCCGAAGCCGAGCAGGTTACTGTACTGCCATGGCCACTCAAATGGCTCAGCACCTGAGCGCTGGCTGATCTGTAACCCTCGCTATTCCGACTGTTTTCTTTGTAGTCACTGAGCAGGAGACTAAAGTCCCCAAGAAAACCGTCATCATGTAAGTGCAGGCGTGTTCCTAACCTTCCTTCTGACTGCAGTGCTCCCTGCATGCCCACTAACCCACGTGGACCTTGTCCGTGTGACCTGTCCACCCGCTTGTTTAACTGCCTGCTCACATGGCCTTTGCTCACCATGCAGACTGCCAGCACTTTGCAGATGCCACCAAGGGGACCCACCTTCCCCTGGGGCCTTGGCTACTTTCACACTAAACAGCTCTCTCTTCCAGGGTCTCTATGGCTCCAGTGGCTCCACAGGGTAGACTTACACTGCATACTTCACAGCAGCTCACTCAGGGCTTAGGCCCAGAATCACGTCAGTTAATTTGGAGCTGGGACCAAGAGCTGCTTCCCACAGTGGGCTAGAGGGAATATTCTACTCCTCAAACCTTAGGATCTAGGGCAGTTTTGTCCGACAGAGCTTTCTGTCATGCTGGAAATACTCTATATTTATGATGCCCACTACAAGAACAGGCACTAGCCACAAGTGGCTACTGAGTATTTAAAATGTGTCAAGTGCAACCGAAGAACTGAATTCTAGATTTTACTTATTCTCATTAACTTGCATTTAATTAAAATAGTGTAACCCTGGTGGGCAGCACAGCTCTAGGGCCCTTAAAGATCTCCAATCCCAACCCTAGCATTAGGGAGATGCGGAAACTCAGGTTAGGGAAGAGGTTTGCTCAGGATGGTTCATGATTGAAAGCCAGCAGGTATCCCATTTCCCCGGTGCCACGCCCATTGTCCCCTTTTTATTAGGTGCCTTCAAGGCTGGGGTTGTTGCTGATTAAATAACACAAGAGGTCTGGAACCGAGTAAGCCCACAGAAGGCAGAGTTGATTTTCACCTGGATGATCCAGTAGGAGGTGTCTGCAGGTGGAGATTGTGTAAAAGTTTGTGGCAGCCAGGAGGCAAGAAAGACTGGTCTAAGACCAGATGACTGGGAAGCTCCTGTTGGTTCCTCATGGGCCTATGACCTCCTAAAGGGGCCTGCAGTTGGCCAAGTTTTGGAGAACGCTATCACCAGACATTTGGTCAGATCCTGGATTAACCCTTCCTCAACTTCCTCCCTCCTCCCCCAAGGCATATTGCTGCCCACAGTACATGGGGCAGTAGTAAGCATTCCTGGAGGCATGCAACTGTGCCAGAGCTATACACAGAATAACTCTACGTTTCGTCTACAAAGGAAGCATTTTTATTATTTACATCTTACAGATGACAAAATGGAGAAACAGAGACAGGGCCAGGCTGCCTCATCAGTAAGACTTCAGAGAGGACTCACACCTGGGGCAGCCGGACTAGGGGACTCGAGAGGCATCCTGAAGTCCAGTCTATTCCAGGCTTAGGGAGGTACCAACACACACCCTGTGTTGCTGGAGGAACTCAGCAGGAGGAATTGTGCCAGGCATCTCTCCCAAGGGCACACCACAGAGTAGGGACTCAGGGTACACAGGGAGGAAAAAGGGCTTGGAGAGAGACCCCTGCCACCTGGCAGTCCCACCTGCTGTCCTGGGAGCCTCAGTGCAGGATGCCCACATGCCTTCATGGGGGCAGTAATGAGCTCAACACAGGGAGGCATTTAGGAGGCATGACCCCAGTTTCCACAGGACTGACTGTCCTGCCTTGGTGAACTGAAGAGGCATGAGGCCAGCAGATGGACCTGGCCCAAGCTCCCATGATATGTGGGCAGGCTCCGACCCAGGGACAAGCCTAGTGTTCCCAAGCCTGGGCATGAGGCCGGAAGGCAGTCCTGTGATTTTTGATTAGGCCATGCCTCTAAGCCTCAGTTCCCCCATCAGTTGAGTGGGGTGTAGCATTTCCTTCTTACCTGCTGAGGGCTGAGGAGGCAGAGCGTATAATTGCTGTGTACCCCAAGGGGTAGCACACATTTCTGGGCCCATTCCTGGGGGTATATGCTCCTGGATGGAGCCCTGAGTTGGATAAAAGCTGAATGAGAGAGAGAGAGCACGAGCCTGCCTTAGTCATAGCAGGCAGGTGACGACAGCATTGAGCTGTCACCACATGCGTGCCTCAGTCCAAGAGAAAATGCAGGTCCCAGGGTCCAGGAGAGTTGTGAGTTCCCCAGGGTCTGTGTGTTACTCAGCACATCCCTGCTCCCTGATACTGCCTGATACTGATTGTACCCACAGCACCCGCCAAGGTCAGGGGCACAGGGTGGCAGAGGGGTCCTGGGGCTGACTGGTGGACTTCTGAATCATGGCCCTGGGCATGTGTGCAGCCTTCTCAGCCTCGTGGTCCACACTTGCAAAAGGAGGTCAGACTCATCCCCCAAGGCTGCTGCAAAGTCCCTGGCCAGTACCTGATGTTCACCCATATGCAACTGGCCTTGTGTTCTGCCTCCTCTTCTCCTTCCTGCCCACTCCCATTTAGGTGGAAGGGGCCCAGGAAGAGGAAGTGCTTGTCTGAAGTCACACAGCCAGTGACAGCCAAGCCATGCTCAGAGCCGGGTATTCTTGCTGGGTTTCACACCCCCAGAAGAACAGATCAGGAGCACAAGCAGCAAGATCAGGGCTCTGACAACACCCCTGGACCTAGGATCAGCTGCCAACCTATCTCCAGCTGAGGACCATTGAGGCTCCTGCCCTCTGAGAGCTCACTGGGGTCATCCCCCATGATACAAAGCACAAAGCACTCATGGGATAGACAAGGAAGGCCACATGGCTGTGTCCCTGCATCCCTGTCCATTAGTTCTGCGAGGAGCATTGGCATCTCCAAAAGAAGGTGGCCATAAATGGAGGAGAGACACAGGTGGAGACATTGTGAACCAGACTTGGTCTGGGGTTTGGAGGTGCACTGTGATGAGGCGTGGGTCTCCCTTGTTGCCTCAACTCTTATTTTGAGATCTGCACACTGGAGCCTGAGTTGGTCAGATGAGGCTTTGTGCTTTGTTCCATTGGTGCTCTGGCTAGAGGTTCCAGAGGGCGGGCTCAAGCACACATGTAGGAATTTGTTTTGCAGTGTCACCAATTGCTCACTACACTAACCTGATCACTCACATGGCCCCTGCATGTGCTGATGGCGTGGGCAACGGGCAAGGGTACAGGTCTCTGTGCACATTTCCTCTTGGCCCTCTCCCTGCAGAGAGGAGACCATCACCACCGTGGTGAAGAGCCCTCGTGGCCGGCGCCGGTCCCCCAACAAGTCCCCCTCCCGCTCGCCTTCCCGCCGCACTGCCAGCCCGCCCAGGCCAGGCCAGTTGGCCTCCGAGCTGCTGTACTCACCAGGGGCCAGCCAGCCCTGCAGGCCTGAGGTGGAGCCAGGCTGGAGACCTACTGTACCCACACTGTATGTGACGGAACCTGAGTCCCACACGCCGGGCCTGCCCCAGGGCACGAGGCCCCAGCCCAAGTGGGTAGAGGTCGAGGAGACCATTGAAGTCAGGGTGAAGAAGACGGGCTCCAGGGGTGCATCCCCTGCCAGAGAGGCTCCTGACAGCTCTGCAGGGCTTCTCTTCACGCTGCCTGGTGGGACCCCCATAGGAGATCCCAATGCAAACAACTCCAACAACAACCTACTGGCCCAGGAGCCGCAGGCCCAGGGCAGGGCACTGGTCAGCACTGGAGAGCCTCTCATCTTCTGCATGGACACAGGGCCAGAGGAGACCTGTGAGCCGTTCCCTCCCCAGGCGGCTGAAGAGGAAACCCCCGTGGAGGAGGTGGAGGAGGTGGAGGGAGGAGGTGCCCTCCTGATGGAGGAGCCCCTGGGCACCAACAGCCTTTGGGGCCGTGACCCCAAGATCCTCACACATGATGGCCGAGTGCTGACGCTGGCTGACCTGGAGGATTACGTGCCCCGGGAGGGGGAGACCTTCGGCTGCCATGGCCCTGTGCCCAGCACTTCTGACGACCCACCCTGCGAGGTCTCTGTGCTCCAGAGAGAGATCAGCGAGCCCACGGTGGGGCAGCCTGTCCTGCTCAATGTGGGGCGTCCTCTGGGCCCTCGAAACCCACCTAGCTTTTTCAGTCGCCGGGAGGCGTCTCCCTTGGGACCTCAGGTCCTCGGCCCCGCGGGAGTCTCCTTCTGTATGCAGGAAGCCCGGGCTGGGGGCGCTGCGTCCTGGAAGCCGTCCTTCTGCATCCAGGTCCAGAGGTCTGCAGACAGCGGCCAGAGCAGCTTCAAAACGGAGGTTAACACCCAGACGGTCAGCTTTGGGACGGTGGGCGAGACCGTCACCCTGCACATCTGCCCGGATGGGGACAAGGCCCCTGGCCCCGCCCAGGGCTGAGGCCGTGAGCAGCAGGTGCCTGGCTGCCAGGCCCCGTGGCTTCCTGGAGGAAACCAGCGCTCCATGGACACACGTGTGCTCTGATCCTCTCCCTAACTCTCCAAGAACTCAGGGCTGGAGCCTGCTCGCCCCTCTCTCCCCAGGCTCTTGCTACCTCATGGGGCCTGGTCCAGCTGAAGGCACCGTGCCCAGACCTGGCGTCTCAGAAAGTACAGAAGGCGGAGGGACTCACAGACTGCAGCTCTGGGCTTGGGGCTCTAGACGCAGGTCAGGGACTCTGCATCTGTCCTGCCGCATTCATGAGGCCAGGCTGCCAGGTGGGCCCTGCCTGCTTCAGGCTGGGGTCCCAGTCTCCCTCTCACTGGGGAGCTCCCCAGCCACATCTTCACTATGAATGTTTCTCTTGGCCTCCGGGAGGCCTGTGCAGGGCCTAGCCCTACAGGAACTCCTGGGCCTCTCTGCAGGGTGAACCAGGGTCTGTGCGTGGGAAGCGGCCCATCAGTGACCCCCCAATGATAATAAACTGGTTCCCTGCACTGCCTCTGTTCTGCTCTCCTGCTTCTCTGTCTGGTGGCTCCGGCGTCTTGTGGTGGAGGGCCCTGGGTCGGCACCCGGCATCAGCCTGTGGGTTCTGGCCCATTCTTGGGGTCCCTGGATGGAGGCGTGACAGCCCACAGGTTTAGCTTGCTCACATGGGCTGTGTGGCTGGTCACAGGTGCATATGCTGGGATCAGGATGGCCCATTGTGGTCGTTCCCAGCCTGCTGTGCAGTGGGGGCTGTTGGCGAGGTTGACACAGAGGGTGTTCGTGTCAGGGGTGTGCTGATGTCTTTGGACTGGGTAAGGACAAGGTGGGTTCCCCAGTGTCAGAGAGGGCAGACAGACAGCAGACTGCCCAGTTGTGTCTCTGTCCTGGAGGGCCCGAGGATACAGAAGATCGGCAAGAGAGAGGGTCTGGGGCAGGGGAGAGCTCCAGGCAGGGGCACCTGCTGGGAATGGAGTGGTGGGCATCCCTGGGCATGTGTGCGGCTGTGGTGTGGCTGTACCAAGTTACCTCCAGGTAGAAGAGGAAAACATCCTGGGAGCTGGGGGCAGAGAGCCCACATGTGGGACCGTTGGGGAGGGTTCCCTCGGGGGCTGTGTGGGAGGCTGGGGTAGGGGCCAGTGAGGATGCGGTGGCCTGGGTGGGCAGGAAGGGGCCCCTGGTCCCTGGCAGCATCAGGCTGTCCCCAGGCTTCCCTAGAGTGTGGGGCTGGGTCCACCCTGGCCTGGGTGGCCCAGTGCCCTGGGGCCTGGAGTGGGCCATGGGGTGGGGGGAAGCCAGTCCCAGGGTAGGGGTGGGTTGACCTGAGACTGAGGACAAACCAGGACAGAGGGTAGGTACCCACGCCCTCCTGTCCCCAGAGGAGCCCGCATGCTCCTGAAGGCCCTGAGTTCACTGCCTTGAGTGGGTGGGTGGGGCAGGCAGCTGGGAAGGGCAGCCTCTGAGGCTTGGGACTAAGTGTCTGGAGCCTTCTTCTGGGGCCCAGGCCACCTCTCACCCCTGCGCACTGACCTGCCTCTCTCGCAGATGCTGCTCTCCGTCCCGCAGTTGCCCTGGAGCCAGCAGACCAGGAGGGCACGGTGTGCACCAAGGCTCCAGGACCCTCCATGTGGGACCGTGCTGGCCCCAGCCCTGGCCCCGGGGGGCCACCCAAACTCCAGGACGCTGGCCCCCAGCTCCCAGGCATGGAGGATGCAGATGCACCTGGTAAGGCCCGGCGGCTTCAGGCTGACCACCTAGTGCCACCTGCTCTAGAGTCCCCCCTGTGCTGGCCCCAAGCTTGGCCACCCCAGGTATCCATCCTGTGTGGGCGAATGGGCAGGGCCCTGGGGACCGTGACATCCCAATGGCTCCATGCACTCAGCCTCAGTCTCCCCATGTGTGAAATTAGGCAGGGGAGCGGGTGCTGGGAGGTTCTTCCCCAGTACTTTTGTCCTGGGAGCCAGAGGCTTGGGTGGTCAGTCCTGGGCAGAAAGCCTGGGGGACCTGTGCTCCTGGGTAGCTGAGGGGGTGAGGAGGAGGGAAGGAGAAGTAGAGGAGGGAAGAGGGAGGAGGGAGAAGAGAGGGAGGAGAGGGAGGGGTAGACCCCCCACCACCCCGGACAGATGAGGCCCCCCAGGGCTATGCCCTGAGGCCCTGCCCCCGGAGGCTGCTGCACCTGCTGGGGCCCTGCACGCTGGCTGGCGAGGGGAGCCTCGGGGCTGGTGGCCCAGGCTAGCAGCTAGGGCAGGGCTCTGGGCTCTGTAGGGAGGTCGGGAGCCCTGGGTGTCGGGAGTGGGTGTTCCCTGTCCGTTCTTACCCACAAGGCCCTGCACCCCTGGAGCCCCGGCGCTGTCTTGTGCTGGGCCTGGAGGGTGGCAGGGGGCACGTTGTGGGGGACAGTCCCAGCTCCATCCCAGTGTCTTACTAGGCCCCTTGTCTCCTACCAGTTGAGCCCCAGAGAGTGCCACAGCCTCTCCCCCAGGAGCAGGACTCAGGGGCCCATGCCGAGGGCCAGGGACGCATCGTGCCCATCCGGTAACCTCCCTGGCGTGCTGGGTGGGGGCAGTTCATGAGAGGGACACCCCAGGGGCAGAGCACGGAGGAGAGGCGGCCCTCAGGATGAGGGGTGTTGGTGGAGCCCTCTCATTGCCCAGGGCTGGGTGTCCTCTCTGTACATCCCTTCCCGAAACATCCGCTGCCGTTCAGGGAGGGGGAGGCATGCGCCCCCATCTTGTGGTGAGGCTTGGCCGCCCGCACTCCACAAGTGTAGCAGACAGGCAGACGGCTCATCCAGCTCCATGACCACAGGATGGAGGGCACAGCCCGGCCGGGGGCAGGCACAGTGGAGCTATGGGACGTCCACAGCGAGGTGTTCACGGAGACCACCCATAGGACATACGTGTACCAGGCCAGCGACACAGCTGCCAGAAGTAGGTTACACATGTGCTCCCCATGCCCTGGGCTGCGGCCGGGGGGGGGGAGGGGCACTTGTGCGGAGGAAACTGCAGAGCCACCTGGCCTGTTCTGGCCTTGCTGTGGCCGGGGCCTCACTGCCCGTTTCCTTGCATTCCCTAAGAGGGCCATCCCTGGCAGAGGTGAGATCTCTCTCACTGGGGGTGCTGACAGGACTGAATTGGATGTTGGGTGCCCCCTTCCCCCAGCAGGGGTTAGCCCGCTCTGCATGCCCCGCCCTTGGACAGCTAGGGTCTAGGCAGGACAGACAGGTTAGATGGAAGGAAACACTCAGTGGCCATCAGGGGCCCGGGCAGAGTCAGGAGGGGATTGTCCTCATCTGGGGAGGCAGGTGCCCCGAGGGAGGATCTCAGGGCCTGGCTGCCCACCTGGGGTGTCAAGACAGGCCCAGGGTCAATGCTGGGCCACCAGGGGGTCTCTGACTGCAAGCCCCATTGACGAGTCCATGCTGGCGGGGCTGTGGTGGGCAGGGCGGGCGGCACAGACTGGGTCCCCCCCTCACAGGCTCCATCCTGCACCCCAGGGCCCCCGTCCATGCAGGTCACCATCGAAGATGTGCAGGCACAGAGGGGGAGCACAGCCCAGTTCCAGGCGGTCATTGAGGGCAACCCGCAGCCCATGGTGACCTGGTACCGGGTATGGACAGGCGCCGTGTGGGGGGCCGGGCTTGGGGAGTGTGTGGCATTCCCACCCGACAGCAAGGCGCTCACCGGAGGGCGGGACAGCCTGCCTTGCAAGGGTCTCCAGGTTGGGCTGATGGTCGCCCCACCGGCCTGTGCCCCCAGGACGATGCCCAGCTGGTGGATGGTGCCCGGCTCAGCCAGCAGCAGGAGGGGACCACCTACTCCCTGGTGCTGAGGGATGTGACCCAGCACGACGCTGGTGTCTACACGTGCCTGGCCCGCAACGCTGGCGGCCAGGTGCTGTGTAAAGCGGAGCTGGTAGTCCACGGGGGTGAGTCGGGGGATCCCTCCTAGAACCCGAGTGTCTGCTCCTTGCGGGCACGGGGGGAGGGTGGTCTGTGGCTTCTCACAGGAGGCAGCACAGGGATGCTGCTCTTGGGGGAAATGGACATCTTTACCCACACCGAGGGCTTCTCGCCCCTCGATTGCAGGAGACAGCGAGCCGGGCTCAGCGAAGCAAAGCTATCGAAGGAAACTGCGCTCCTTCTACGAGGTCAAGGAGGAAATTGGAAGGTATGGTCCAGAAACCCCGCCCCAGGAGCCGCTGCCCCGCCCCTAGTCCCCGCCCCTCAGCCCCGCCTCCCGAGTCCCCGCCCCTCAGCCCCGCCTCCCCGAGTCCCTCCCCGAGTCCCCGCCCTCAGCCCCGCCTCCCGAGTCCCCGCCCCTCAGCCCCGCCTCCCC
>NW_027397185.1:692191-713978 GCF_003265705.2 Callorhinus ursinus | reverse complement strand
GCCCCGCCTCCCCGAGTCCCCGCCCCTCGGCCCCGCCTCCCCGAGTCCCGACCCCGCCCCGCCCCCCCGCCGCCCGCCCCGAGTCCCTGCCCCGGGAGCCCAGGCCTTTCACAAGCACCGCCCCGGAAGCCTGCTTCCCTGGAGGACTCCTCCAGCCCCGAGCCGGACCCCGACCCCGGGGAGCCTGTCGCAGGCGCCCAGCGTGGCTCCCCTCCTCCCAGGGGCGTGTTTGGCTTCGTGAAGAGGGTGCAGCACAAGGGGAACCAGATGTCCTGCGCAGCCAAGTTCATTCCCCGGCGGAGCAGGACGTGCGCCCACGCGCACCGCGAGCGGGACATCCTGGCCACGCTGAGCCACCCGCTGGTCACCCGGCTGCTGGACCAGTTTGAGACGCGGAAGACCCTGATCCTCGTCGTGGAGCTGTATCCCGCCCTCAGCCGGAGTGCGGAGAGGGGCGCGCCCCGGCCGGTTGTTCTGGTGTTCCCGGACACGGCACCGTCCTTGCGGCTCCGGCCCCACGGGCCCGGCACTTGGGCGGGGCTGTGTCCCCAGGGTCCAGGACACGCCTTCACTGGGCCGCTGCCGTGCCCCGCGTGGCCTCGCCAGCAGGGCCGTGTGACGTGGGTGGCCGCCCCCAGCGCTACCGCTGAGAGGCTGCCCTGCCACGGTCCAGCGAGGGGCAGACACGCGCGACTCGCTCCCCTCCCGCTCTGCTGCTGCCGCCCGCTGACCTCAGCCCCGGCCCTCAGGGCCCCTGCTCCTTCCACCCTGGTCAGCTGAGCACCACCCTTGCCGGCGTGGCTCCCGCCCCCACCCCAAGATGACTTGCCAAAGGTGGGTGGGGCCGGGTGGGTTCCAGACTGCAGAGCTTTTCCTGACCTGAGCCCCAGGTGCTCGTCAGAGGACCTGCTGGACCGTCTGTTCAGGAAGGGTGTGATGACAGAAACCGAGGTGACCGCGCGGTGTGCTGCTCCCCGTGTGCCAACACAGGCCCCCAGCGCTCCCCAGCTCCGAGACCGTCTGAGGTTGCCCAGGGCCGCACGGCGCGCGGCAGCTCCTCAGCAGAGTTCTCCCAGCCCTCCCACGGCCTCCCCGTCGCGGGCCCTGCCTGGCCTGCCCCCGAGACGCAGCGCTCCCTGCTTTGGCCAGGCTGATCCACCGCCCGGCTGGACGACTCCTCTGGCCCTGGGGCCCGGGGCGGGGCGGGGGGGGCGGCGTCTGGGAGGCTTTGTACATGGCTGCCTCGTGGGACCACCCCAAGCTCAGATCTGAGGGACGTGGGGGCCCTGCAGGTGGGCGTGGCACAGGGAAGGAAGTGGAGGAAGCGGTGGACCATGGCTCGCACCTGAGCCCTGGCCTTGGTTGCAGGTCAAGGTGTATGTCCAGCAGCTGGTGGAGGGGCTTCATTACCTGCACAGCCACAGCATTCTCCACCTGGACATAAAGGTACTCGGCCCCCTTGGGGTCCCCAAGGACTGGGGAGGGACACGTGGGAGCCTGGGGCCTGCCGGCTGGTGGGGGAGCCACAGGCCGGCCACGTCTAGAGTCCCTGTGAGGCCTTGGTTGCCCCTGGGGGTGGGGGGCTCTTTCAGGGGGGTGCAGCTGGGATGAATTGGAGGCTGTCCCCAAAGGGCACGGAAATGCAGCCCCCAGGACTGTCCACGGTCCCACACTGGCTTCACCGTTGCCTTGGAACAGCCCATCACAGACCCGGGGGTTCCCTGCAGCCCCTAGGGCATGGCCTCACCCCTCCCTGACTCTCCCTGACAGCCCCCCAACATCCTGATGGTGCATCCTGCTCTAGAAGACATTAAAATCTGCGACTTCGGCTTTGCCCAAAAAATCTCCCCAGGAGAGCCACAGTATAGCAAGTATGGCTCCCCGGAGTTTGTGTCCCCGGAGATCGTCGAGCAGAACCCTGTCAGCGAAGCCTCTGATGTCTGGTGAGCTCGCAGACCACAGCCCCTGACACATGCTCCCCCCCCCCCCCCCCCCACCCCCCCACCCCCAGCGCCTCAACCCTGAGCACACACTGTGACTGTGGTTTTTTCCTGCAGGGCCATGGGGGTCATCTCCTACCTCAGGTGAGCAGAGCCCTGCCTCTGTCAACCACCTCGTCTGAAGCCTGCCCTAGACCCCCCCCCGCCCCCGCATCAGGCCCGTGGGAGGCTGGAGCACTACTGGCCAGCTGCCCAGGTCAAAGACCCAGGCCCCACAGGGCAGCTATTATGTGAACCAGCCGTCAGCCAACTGAGAAATGGTTTACGCTGAGCTCTTTCCTTACGTACGCTGTTCCGGTGTTCCGGAGGGACTCTGCCTGGTCCCCAGGCAAAGCAGTGAGCTGTGTCCCTAAAGGGAGGGTCTGGGTGGTTTGCAGAAAGGTCCCTCGTCACAGTCCCTGCTGCCCTGAGGATGCTGCTGGTGTAGACAGCACCTGGATCCCGGGCTGAGGCTGGGTACACACGCCAGGCTGACCCTTGATCCCCGTCCCAGGCTGAGGCTGGATCTCGGGGCTAATCTCAGACCATTGGAGGGCTCTCAGGGCTGCATGGGAGTGGCACTGTGGCCACCTCCAGGCAGGACTGGGTGCTCCCTTGTCCTGGCCACCTGCCCCCTATGGATCCAGAAAACCAGGTCACATCTGAAGGCAAGTCGTGTCTCTGCTTTTAGCCTGACCTGCTCGTCACCGTTCGCTGGTGAGAGTGACCGAGCCACGCTCCTGAACGTACTGGAGGGGCGGGTGTCCTGGAGCAGCCCTGCGGCTGCCCACCTCAGTAAGGATGCCCAGGACTTCATCAAGGCTGCCCTGCAGAGGGCCCCAGAGTGAGTGCCCAGCCCTGCCCCCCCCCCCCGCCCAGGGTTCTCTTAGGCCTGGGCCTGGGCAGCCGAACCCCTGGCCTGAGCCCTGGCCTTCCTCTCCTCCTAGTGCCCGGCCCAGTGCAGCCGAGTGCCTCGCCCACCCCTGGTTCCAGGTGAGTCCGAGGTGAGCCTGAGCAAGCCTGCACAGGGAGAGAAACTGAGGCCAGGAGGGGCGGAGGCCTGTGTGGGCCACCGGGTGCACCAGGGTCTCCCCTCACCGCCCCCCACCTGGGCGCCCTCAGAAGTCCGTGCCTGCGGAGGAGGCCCACTTCATCAACACCAAGCAACTCAAGTTCCTGCTGGCTCACAGCCGTTGGCAGGTGAGCTGGGCAGCGTGTGGGAGTGGTGGGGCGGCGCGAGGACAGTTAGGCTGCGGGGGGAGTTGGGGAGAAGGGAAGCCAGGTGCCGAGGGCTGGCTGTGCGTCCCCGCCCGCCTGGCCTGGGAGAACAGGAAGCCTCGCCCGGCGCTGGCCCTTCGTTGGGGTCTGCGCTCTCCGAGCCGCCGGGGCAGGTCCGGGCGGAGGTGCGTGCTACCTCCAGCGAGGGCAGGGGCAGAGCGACAGAGCCCTAGGGCCTGAGGAGTGGAGCTTGTGACGCTCCCGGCTCCTGGGTGCCCCGTCTGCGCCCAGCAGGAGCCGGGGCGGCGCGGGCCCACGGCTGACGCGCCCCTGTCCTCCGCGCCCCCCCAGCGCTCCCTGATGAGCTACAAGTCCATCCTGGTGATGCGCTCCATCCCCGAGCTGCTCCAGGGCCCGCCCGACAGCCCATCCCTCGGGGTGGCCCGGCACCTGCGCGGCGACGCCAGCAGCTCGTCGTCCTCGTCCTCCGACAGCGAGCCGGCGCCTTTCGCCCGGGCCAAATCGCTGCCGCCCTCCCCGGGGGCCCACTCCCCGCTGCTGCACCCTCGGGGCTTCCTGCGGCCGTCCGCCAGCCTGCCGGAGGAGACCGCGCCTCCGCCCACGCCGGGCCCCCGCGCGGAGGCGCGCGCCACCCGGGGCTGCGTCCCGCGGGACAGCGTCCTCCGCAGTCTCTTGTACCAGCAGGCGGGCGAGGGCCCGGAGCGCGGAGGCCCCGCCGCGGGCGGCCGGCGGCACCTGCTCTCGGGCGGCTACTTCGCCCGCGCCCTGCCCGGCCTGCGAGAGCCGCTGCTGGAGCACCGCGCGCGGGAGGAGGAGGCCGCGCTCACGGCCAGAGCGCCCTGCCTCGAGGCCGCCCTGCGGCTGCCGGACTGCAGCGCCCGCGGGGCCCCCGGCCGCGGCCGCTCCCTGGAGCTCGGCCGGCCGCCCCCCGCCGGCTCGGCGCCTGAGGCCGGTGGCGGAGCGCAGTGCCCTGGCCCGGCCCGCTCGGACCTCCAGGCGGACGCAGGGGAGAGCTGGCCGGGAGGGCTCTCGCGTGCCAGGGACACGGAGCGTCCGGAGGGATCCCGGCAGGAGCCGGGACTATTTCCGTGCGCCGGTGGCGACCCGGGGTCCGCTGGGCAAGAGGGGTCATCGCAGGACAGCCGCGGGGGGCAGGCCGCGCCTTCCCTTCATCCCCAGAGGAGACCTGCTCTGCCGGAAGGCTGGGGCCCCCCTCAGGCTGTTACACCACAACCTTCTGGCTCCTTCCCTGCAAAGCCGGGCGCGGGGTCCCTCCTGGCGCCCTTGAGCTCCTTTCTCTCTCCGGCCGAAGGAAGCCCCCAGCCAGGCTCTAAGAAGGGACCAGAGGGCACCCCTCTCCCTGGGAGGCCGAGTCCCCCCAGCTCCCCAGGGCTGGCCTCCCCAGTGGGCGCGGAGCCTGGCCCCTCCCGGGCCGCGGAGCGGGAAGACGCATCAGAGCCTGAGCCCAGCCCGCAGCGCCCTCAGGAGCAGGCCACCACGCGCAAGTTCTCACTGGGGGCGCGCTGTGGGGGCTTCGCGGGAGTGGCGGGCTACGGCACCTTTGCCTTTGGCGGGGACGCGGGGGGCATGCTGGGGCAGGGTCCTCTGTGGGCCAGGATGGCCTGGGCCACCTCTCAGTCCTCCGAGGAGCGTGATGATGCTGGGGCCCAGAGCCCACCCCCCCAGGCTAGCGCAGAACCCCTTCCCGAGGGCAGTGGGGCACCCCCACGGGCCTCCCCAGAGCTGAGCTCGTGGGAGGACTTTGGTGGGGGCTCCCAGGTGTCCCTGGTGCAGATCCGAGACCTGTCTGGGGACGCAGAAGCAGCCGACACCGTGTCCCTGGACATCTCAGAGGTGGAGCCTGCCTACCTCAACTTGTCTGACCTGTATGACATCAAGTATCTCCCGTTCGAGTTCATGATTTTCAGGAAGGTCCCCAGGCCACCAGAGCCACCGTCGTCCCCCGAGTCTGAAGCCGAGGGGCCCTGGCCGGGTGCGCCGGGCCCGCCGGCCAGGTTGCAGATCACGGAGGAGCCGGAGGACATGGACACTCTGCTAAGGGAGGCCCCCCACAGCAGGAAGCGCAAGTGGTCGCCCCCCTCCAGCGGCCTCTTCCACTTCCCAGGAAGGCACGCCCTACTGGAGGAGCCCGTGGAGCTGGGACTGCGCCGGAGGGTGAGGGCCTCCGTGGCCCACATCTCCCGCCTCCTCAGGGGCCGGCCTGGAGGTGACTCCCCCACCCCACCCCTCTCTCCCCTCCGCCCTGGCAGGTGCACCTTGGGGCACCTCACCTCCCATGCGGGGAAGGGCTGGGGTGATACAGAAGCCGCTCTCTCCAGGGTGCCCCTCCCCGTGCCACACACACCCAGCCCTGTTCCTGAGGCCACCCATGTGGCCTCAGCCTCTCCCCACGTGCATCTGGGCCCAGCGTGGGGACCTAAGGAGGCTTGGAGACGCTCATATAGAGAGCATCCAACCAGGCCAGCCCTGCTGGCCCGTCCCTGACCCTTGGGCCCTTGGCCAGGCCTCCCCAGGCACCACGGGCTCCCGAGTCTTACCTGCCCCTGGTGCCCTTGTGCAAGGTAGACCGATCCTGACAGGGGTGGGGAGCGGGTGGTCTCTGCAGCAGAATAGCTCCTTTGCGACAAAAGCCCCTGGGATCTGGGCTCTTCTGCCACGTGGGGATCTCTCCACGGGTGGCTCCCGAGTTCCTCCTCCCATGCTCCCAGGGGAGCTGGGCCCCTTGCGTGCGTCTCCCAGAGGTCTCTTCCTCCCTGCAGGTCTGGAGAAAGAGAGCCCCCCCAGGAAGAAGGCAGGCCTGGCTTCCTTCCGATTGGGCCTGAAGAGCAGGGACCGAGGTGCGTGCGCTGCCCAGGGCCCGAGCCACACTGCAGCCTGGGGGACCCAAGTGTGGGGGAACGGAGCCCCTCCCTGGTGCCCAGACCGGCAGAGGGGGCAAGCTTACATCCACAGGGGTTGGAAAGCTTGCCTGCCCCCCTTTCCATGCCCTAGCGCCATCATTTCTAAGGGAGCTCTCCGATGAAACGGTGGTCCTGGGCCAGTCCGTGACTCTTGCCTGCCAGGTGTTGGCCCAGCCAGCTGCACAGGCCACCTGGACCAAAGGTCAGGAGGAATCCTGGGGCTGGGGGGGGGGGGGGGCAGGAAGGCAGCGGGTGCCCCTTGCGGGCATTGCTGTTATTGTACAGAGGGAAACGGGCCCCAAGAGGGCCGGCCTCTCAAGGCTGGGTGCCCATTGGAGCTGCCCCCCAGGCCTGCTCTGTCCTGCCGCAGACGGGGCTCCCCTGGAGGGCACCAGCCGCCTCCTCATCTCCTCCACGCTCAAGAACTTCCAGCTTCTGACCATCCTGGTGACGACTGCTGAGGACCTGGGGGTGTACACGTGCAGCGTGAGCAACCCTCTGGGGATGGTGGCCACCACGGCTGTCCTCCGGAAGGCAGGTGAGTGGACCGCGCCAGGCCCCCTCGGTGGGACGGGGCGCGGACTGACTCTAATGGGCCGGGAGACCACCTGTCACTTGGTGAGTTGGTTTGTGCTGCTGCCCTCCACTGAGGAGGCCTTTGGAATGGGATGCTTACCACCCGGTCATCCACGTTGGGGCCCCCACGACCAGGAAGCAGAGGATGCAAAACAGGGGCTGTGGGACTAGCTTGATTCCCAGCAGTGGCCAACCACCGAGTGTCCAGGCTGCCGGGGGAAGCTGAGTAGCCAGGACAGGCCCCTCTGATGGGAGCCGGCGGCTGGCAGAGGGTGGCCAGGGAGGGCCACTCCGCGGCGGGTTGCTGACGTACGCCTGTGGGAGGGGAGCCTGGCAGAGCAGACCCCTCCCGAGGCCCCCACCAGAAGAGGCACCGGGCCCCTCTACCAGCCGGTGCTGGAAGGGGACCCTGACTGAACGGGTCCAGGGGATGGTGGGCTCAGGGACCTGGCAGCAGGTGCAGGAGGGTGAGGCCGGGCTGGCTGGGGCTCTGCGCTGCATTGGAAGCCGCGGGGAGCCCCCCTCAGGCTGCCAACCCTGGGCCTCCAGAGCGCCCCTGCTCTTCCCCGCGCCCTGCCATTGGGGAGGTGTATGCTGACGGGGTGCTGCTGGTCTGGAAGCCCGTGGAGTCCTATGGCCCTGTGACGTACATCGTGCAAAGCAGCCTGGAAGGTAGGGGCCCTCCGTATGGTCTCCCCTCCTGGGCAGCCCTGCTGTCCGCACAGGAGGGCCGCAGGGCGGTGCCCCTGGGTGGCTTTGGGAAGAACCCAGCCACCTGGGGGGTCTCTCCGCCCCCTGACCCGGGCTGTCCCTCACCTACTCGCGTGTGGCCCAGGTGGTACCTGGAGTACGCTGGCTTCCGACATCTTCGACTGCTGCTACCTCGCCAGCAAGCTTTCCAGGGGCGGGCTGTACGCTTTCCGGACGGCCTGTGTCAGCAAGGCGGGCATGGGTCCCTACAGCAGCCCCTCAGAGGAGGTCCTCCTGGGAGGGCCCAGCCACCTGGGTGAGCTGCGCTGGGAGGCCTGGCGGGGTGGTGGTGGCGGGGTGCCCTGCCACTTCACTCAGTTGCACACACTCCCTGGGATGCTTTGTTCTCACGGGTAGGCCCCTGCCCCCAAATGGCCCAAGGGAGGAGACATCAAAGTGTGGGAGGTCACAGAAGGGCCCCCTGCTAGGGGGCCTGGGAAGGGGTACGGGAGACAAATGGGGGGGGACTGGGGCTGTAGGGGTGCCGCCCAGTCACTGGCTCCTTCCCCCACAGCCTCCGAGGAAGAAAGCGGCACCCCGCGGCCCGCCCGGCCCCTCCCCAGCGCGCAGACCTTCGCATTCCAGGCGCAGATTCGAAGGTGCCATAGCCTGTGGCCTCACTGGCTTTGCCTGCTCTCGCCCCAGGCCCCTCCGCCGCCACCCCTCCCTCCTCACATCCACACAAGTTGGGTGCAGAACCTCCGCGCCCCCCTCCCCGAGGGCGTGGGTCACCTCCCGCTGAGCTTGCTTTTTCTGACACTGGGAAGGAGGGCGCGTGGGGGGCCCTCACAAGGCTGGCCGGTGCTGCTCCCAGGGGCCGCTTCAGCGTGGTGCGGCAGTGCCGGGAGAAGGCTAGCGGACGCGCGTTGGCCGCGAAGATCGTCCCCTACCGCCCCGAGGACAAGGCTGCCGTGCTGCGCGAATACGAAGCCCTCAAGAGCCTGCGCCACCCGCACCTGGCCCAGCTACAGGCCGCCTACCTCAGCCCCCGGCACCTGGTCCTCATCTTGGAGCTGTGCTCGGGACCCGAGCTGTTCCCCTGCCTGGCGGAGAGGTGAGGCCTGGCCTGGATGCGGGGCCGCGGGCGGGACGGCACACACGCCGGGGCAGGAGCGGCGCGGGGTGCTGACCGGCTCACACCTCCCGGCCCCGCCCCCACCGGTCAGCCCAAAGCCGGGGAGCTAAGCAGAGCCGGGAGGCGGCCCTCCCAGGCCCACAGAGAGAGCGGCTGTCCCCGCGCCCCCTCTGCCGTGGATGGAGCCGAGCCCCCCTCCCCGTGCGCCCCCAGGGCTTCCTACTCGGAGTCGGAGGTGAAGGACTACCTGTGGCAGATGTTGAGCGCCGCCCAGTACCTGCACGCCCAAGGCATTCTGCATCTGGACCTCAGGTCGGAGAACATGATCGTCACCGAGTACAACTTACTCAAGGTCGTCGACCTGGGCAGCGCCCAGAGCCTCGCCCAGGAGAGGGTCCTGCCCTCCGAGAGGTTCAAGGACTACTTGGAGACCATGGGTGCGCAGGGAGCGGATGCCCATCTGACCCGGGGGAGGGGGGGGAAGGGTGGGCCAGCAGGAAGCCCCGCCCCCCAACCTGCCTCCCTCCCCGTTGCCCTGCACACACCCAGCCCCTCGCCTGGGTGCTCGCCTGTGTCCTCCCCCAGCTCCCGAGCTCCTGGAGGGCCAGGGTGCCGTCCCGCAGACCGACATCTGGGCCATAGGCGTGACAGCTTTCATCATGTGAGTCCCCCCAGGCGCAGGGGCGGGAGACTGGGGATCCATCCAGGGTGCCCCCGGAGCCCCCGTGTGTCCTCCATCCGAGGGTGACCTCAGATCCCTGTGCCTCCCATCCATCGAGGGGGACCCCAGAGCCCCCGGTGCCCCCGCACATCCACCCGAGGGTGACCTGAGTCCCCTGACCCCCGCGCGCGCAGGCTGAGCGCGGAGTACCCCGTGAGCAGTGAAGGGACGCGCGAGCTGCTGAAAAGCCTGCGCAAGGGGCTAGTCCGTTTGAGTCGCTGCTACGCGGGGCTGTCCGGCGGCGCCGTGGCTTTTCTCCGGAGCACTTTGTGCGCTCACCCATGGTAAGGCGGTCCCGCCGCATCGACCACCGGGTCGGCCGGGTCCAACCCCCTCCACCAACCCCGCCTGGCCCACTTCCCTCCCGCCTCCCTCTCCAACCCGGCCCCAGCTCTGAGAGCTCAGCGGACAACTTTGCCCTCTCTCCAGGGGCCGGCCGTGCGCGTCCAGCTGCTTGCAGTGCCCGTGGCTAACGGAGGAGGGCCCTGCTGGCTCCCAGCCCGCGGCCGTGACCTTCCCCACAGCGCGACTGCGCACCTTCGTGCGCGAGCGAGAGAAGAGGCGGGCGCTGCTGTACAAGAAACATAACTTGGCCCAGGTGCGCTGAGCACTTGGCCTGGAAGAGAGGATGTGTGTGGGGCGGGGCGGGGAGTGGTCGACCTGCTGGGCTTCACCCCCTACTCTTCCCCTAGGACTTGCTGTATATGCACACACACGCCAATAAAAAGCAGAAACGGACGAGGTGTCATCTGTTTCTTTGCTTTGTCTTGTTTGGGGAAGGAGGTGAGGGTCCTGACACCTCACCTGGGGTTTGGGGGTGGGGGACCAGGCAGCAGAACTGCCCTTCCCTGTGGAATGGCTGCCAGCAAGGCCTCCCGGTTCACGGAGTGGAGGAGCCAGAGTGGCCGGGGCAGCCTCACCTGCAGTGACCAGCTCATCCAGCTTACGGTCCTGCACAAACTGGGACAGTTGGTCCCCAGCCTCGCCCCACCAGCTGGCCTCCAAGGCACCGCTCCTGGGGCTCCTGGATGCTCGGAGGTGCACAGATTGAAAACCATCAGCCTGGTCCCGTGGTCACCTCCCGGGCCTGGTGTGACCTCCAGGATTGGCCGTAGCAGCCCCTTCTCAGTCGGAGGCAGAAAGGAGCCCGGCGAGGGAGCAGCCAGGCCACCGGGAGGGAGGCAAGGGTGGACTCCTGTATGGGAAGGCCGCAGAGGCTGCAGGAGGATCCTGAACCCTCTGAACCCCACCTACATCCAGCACCAACCCCCCCGGGGACCTGCCTTCTGGGACACGCCCACTGTGCCCAGGGCCTCTCTCTGAGCCCTCTGCTGAGAGTCCCTCCACAGTCCTGTAGCTCTGATGATGCTTGTTCACACACATGATGAACACACCTCTGGTCTTAGCCCTCAAGGTTTGCATCTGAGCCCCCTCTTTCTTCTCCATCACATGCTCCCCAGCCTCAGCTGGCCATGTCCACATGGAGCCTGGCTCTGTGCACGGGGACCCAGGTGAGCCTCTGAGCAACCTGTCTGAGGCTGCATTTCTTTGGTAACCTCTGGGCTGGACGCTGGGATGACATGGCCTTGTCTCAGCCTGTTTAGATCATATTTTGCAGAGTCAGCCCAGCTTCCGCTCGCAGGTGCTGAGAGACATTCGCTAGGGATGCATGCACAGAGACCATATGCCTCCTCCAGAAGCTCAGCTTCCCCCAGTCCTTGCTGCTTGCTGGCCGGGTTTCCCAAGCACAGCTCTCCTGGGGAGTTCTGCCTCTTGGGCTCCGGGCACTGTGCCTAGTGCCTTCCCACAGCCCCGTTTTGGACTCACCCTTCCGAATGTCATGGGGTATGATCCATGGCCCTTTGCCCAGACTGAACCCTGCCGGATGAACTCAGTCCCGAAGTCCTCGCATCTATCAGTTACGTGTATTTTATGGGTGGGTTGTTTCTAAAGATCAAATCTGACGTACTACATTTTGTTTTTAACAGCTCTGTTGTATTTTATTAGATGGTAACTTTTTCAATTAAGTTTTTTCTGTTGAGATCATTTGTTGAGTCACAATGCAGTTGAAAGAAATACTATAGAAAGAGCCCAGTCACCCTTTACCCAATTTCCCCCAGTGGCAGTATCTGACAAAACGATAGTGCGATAACAACCAGGATAGTGACATGGATATAGGCAAGCCACAAAAGATTTCCATCACAGGGATCCCTCATGTAACACGCCCCCCCTTTTTATGGCCAGCATCACTTCCCTCGCCTCTTAACACTCTTCAACCGCGGCAACCAACAGTCTGTCTTTTATTTGTTGCTCTTGTGATTTTAAGAATGTAGTAACTTCTGTGTAACCTTTTAAGATTGGTTTTTTCCCCCTCTGGTAATTCATGAATACAGTTGCAAATGTCAGTTGTTTGTTACTTTTTACTGGTGAGTAATATTCCATGGCATAGATGCTCCACAATCCGTACAGCCATTCACCCACTGAAGGCCATTTAGATCCTTCCCAGTTGGGGGCTATTTCATATAAAGCTGCTATAAACGTTCATGGACAGATTTCTGTGTGATCATAGTCTCCATTATTCTGGGATAAATGCCCAGGAGTGCAAATGGTTTCACTTGCCATCTGTATCTTCTTGGGTGGGATAACTGCCCATGTCTTTTGCCCATTTTCTGATAGGACTGTTTATTTTGAATTTTGAGGGTTCTGTATGTATTCTGGAGACGAGTCCTTTGTCGGATACGTGATTTACAAATATTTTCTCCCACTTGGCCGCCTAACTTTTAAGCATCCTCTCGCCAAAGCCTTTCAGAGAGCAAGGTCTAAATTTTTAGAACATCGTAAGTGGTAGCACAACACATAAGACATAAAATATATCATTTTAAGTGTATTCAGTATTGTTAGTCATATGCATATCGTTGTGCAAGCGTTAATGCTAACCGTCTGTACGAGCCTTTCATCTTGCAACACGGAAACTCTGTGCCCATTAAAAAAACAACTCCCTATCTCCTCTTCTCCCAGCCCCTGGTAACCACCATTCTACTTTCTGTTTCTATGAATTTGACTGTTCTAGATACCCTCACATAAATGGAATCATACTGTATTTGCCTTTTTTTTGGTCACTGGCTTGCTTCACTCACAGAATGTCTTCAAAGCTCATCCATGTTGTAGCGTGTGTGAGAACCTCCTTCGTTCGAAGTCACGGTTTCTTTGAGTGTTCTTTGAGCCCTACGGATTTCCTTCTCTGTTTCCAGGACTCCTAATGATGCTACTGTCACATCTTGTGTAATAGTCACCCTCCACAGGTCCCCATTCACATTTTTTCACTCTATTCTCTCTCTGTTTTTACAGATGGGGTGAGTTCTCTTCTCCTATCCTCACGTTCACTGGTTCTTTTTTCTGTCCCCTCCATTCTGCAGTTGAGCTTTTATTCTTGGTTACTGTATTGTTCGGTCCTAAAATTTCCATTTGGTTATTCTTTATATCTCGGCTCTTTTGCTAGGACTTTCGATTGCTTTGTGGGAGCATTCTACTTATTTGTCTCGCATGTTTTTGTAATTTTTTCTGCAGCACTGAAACATTTTTATCATAGCTTTAAAACATTTATCAGATAATTTCAACAACTTTGTCATCTCAGTTTTGGTGCCTATTGCTTTTTTTCCCCCACTGACATTACTAGGATGTTCCTGGTTCTTGGTTATGACAAGTGACTTTTTACTCAAATGTGGACATTTTCATAACATGTTATGAGACTCTGGTTCTTATTTAAGGTTTCCGTTTTAGCTGGCTCTGATATAATAAGAAATATACTTGATTTTTGTCCCAGGTTCCTGGCACAGAACTCCTACAATTTCCAGGCTCTTTGGGAAGTGATGAAAATGTTTTTTGTTACTCCTGAGGAGTTCCTTTAGAGTACACCTTAGTTTATGCCAATGAGGTGACTTAGGATGGGACCCGTGGGTGGCCTCAGGATGACCAGGAAGACCAAGTGCCTAGAGAGTTGGAACTTCCATCTCTACCCCTGACCTTCAGGGAGCAGAGGGGGTTAGAGATTGAGCTCTATAAAAACTCTTTTTTTTAAAGAAAGGTTTTATTTATTTATTTGAGAGAGAAAAAGAGCGCTGGGGGAGGGGCAGACAGAGAGGAGAGAGAGAGAATCCCAAGCAGACTCATGCTCAGCATGGAGCCCAATGTGGGGCTTGACCTCACGACCCTGAGATCATGACCTGAGCTGAAATCAAGAGTCGGACGCTCAACTGACTGAGCCACCCAGGCGCCCTTCTATAAATCCCTTGAACAATGATATTCAAAGAGCTTCTGGATTGGTGAACACATCAATTTGCTGGAAGGGTGGTGCTCCCAGAGAGGGTATTAAAACCCCATCCCCTTCCTATACCTGTCCCTGTGCATCTCTTCCACCTGGCTCTTCCTGAGTTGCGTCCTTTATAGAAAACTGGGAAACCTAAGTGGTTCTGGAGAGCTGTGAGCCATTCTGGCAAGTCATCAAACCTGGGGAGGGCGTGGGGGGAATCTCTGATGTATAGCTGGTTGGTGAGAAGTACAGGTGGCCTAGGACTTGCACCTGGCATTGTAAGTGGGAACAGTCTTGGGGGTTGGGCCCTTATCCTGTGGAATCTGGGGTTAATTCCAGGTAGTTAGTGTCAAAACCAAAATGAATTGTTGCACAGCTGGTGTCCAACCATAGGAGAATTGGTTGTTGGTGATGGAAAGCAGCCCAGACTGGCTGTCTCCAACACTTCTCTGGCAGAGAAAGGGCTGGTGCCACCTCATTAGTGCCTGGTGGAGGGAGAAGTTTGGGTCCCACTGACATTGCAGGGTAGGGGTCCCGGTTACTGCTGAGCAGAGGAGGGCATTCCAGCGGCCCTCTGGTCTCATTTCGACACTCAGGTGTTGCCCAGCAGGGCTGAAAGGCCAGCTCCCAATGTGGTCTTCTGTGATACCCTCCCAGCAGGGGTGGGTTTGGGGCAGCTCATTACAGCCGGGCCAGGGCCAAAGTCTGGGATATTCAAGTTCTCTGTGCTGTGCATGGAGCCTGCTTCAGATTCTCTCCCTCTCCCTCTGCGACTGGACCAGCTAGGCACCCTTATCTTATTAATTGGATTTTGCATTTTAAGAATATTGACAGAAAGGTAGAAATGTTCCAGTATTGCCCCTCTATTCCTTTCTCCTAGTTCTTGGTTCTTGCCTATGTTTTGTTTCATGTTCCCTAACTTACATGTTCGCTATTATCTTGATTATCTGGGAAAAAAAAACAATATGACCCTATTCATCTTAAAAGCATTTTATGAAAACTCCTACTTTCCTATTTCTCTGGGTAGGTGTCTTAGTTACTCAGGCTGCCGTAACAAAATACCACAGATGGGTGGCTTAAACAGCGAAATTCCCCCCCCAAGTTCTGGAGGCTGGAGGTCAGAGATTAGGGTGCCAGGATGGTTGGTTGGGTTCTGGTGAGTTCTCGCTCTCGTGCTCGCAGATGGCCGCCTTCCTGTGGATCCACGCACAGTGGAGACAGACAGAGAGCTCCGATCTCTCCCTCCTCCCATGTGGACATTAATCCCATGGGGGGCCCCATGACCTCAAGGCAGCCAAATCACCTCCCACAGGCCGCCTTCTAACACTATCACAGTGGGGTCAGGGTTTCACTCTATGCATCTGGAGGGTGGAACGCAAACATTCAGTCCAGGGCAGCAGAATTCATCACGTTACCTGTGTGGGTTGCAGTCTGTGTCTTGGGAACCCCTCTGCATGCCCACCTCACTGTAGGGGCTGCTTGGAAGCACACGGGCCAACCACCTGCCTCTGCCTGGATTCGGGAAAAGCTGTCCTGAAGCCAGTCTTCCTGGCCATTCTCTTTTGTTTTTCCTGATTGGTTCTTTCCACAGAGAAAAATAATTTTTTTAGGATTTTATTTATTTATTTATTTGAGAGAGGAGACAGCATGAGTGGGAGAGAGCAGGGAGCCCGATGAGGGGCTCGATCCCAGGATGCTGTGATCATGACCTGAGCCAAAGGCAGACCCTTCACCGACTGAGCCACCCGGGTGCTCCTCCAGCGATAAATTTCTTTGTCTTATACCTAAATCATTATTTTCCCCTCTTATTTATATACTTTGCCTTTTCATGCCATGAGCCGATGATGCATTTTGTCATGTCCTTGACTTCACCTGTGCCCGAATTCTAGAAGGGCAGACCTCCAGATATTCATTTTTATTTTGTTAAAAATAAGACAACAGGCCCCAAAAGGAATGCTTTTATGTTAAGCCCCATATCACCAAACCCAGACATGTTAATGACAATGTCTGCTCTTCCAAAAATGGAATCTTAAGCTAATGGGTCAGGAATCACCCGCTCACCACTGGTGAGCAAATCTGCCTGATGGACCCCCGCATACCCCCTAAAGGAAAGTAACCTTGCAATAACCAACGCCTTTTTGCCCATATGACTCCCTTCTGCTTATAAAACTTCATTTTGTACAGTCCTTTGTCATGACTTTCAACCGGCTGCATTGGGTGCCGTCTGATCCATGAATCAATTTTTGGCCCAAATACACTCTAAACATTTTTAATCTGCCTCAGTTTATCAATCAACAGTTTGATCAACAAACATATGTATTTGTATATGTATTTGTTGATTGGCTTACAAAATATATTGATTAATATATATTCAATTGTACATCTGTGTCAATTTATACTTATATCTGTATCGAATCATCTACCCACAGCGTCTATCTTGTATCAGTCTGTCTATATGTATCTACCGACACGACACGTATATTGATCTTAATTCTGCATCAGTATGTGTATCAACACAACCAGCCCTGTCCTGAGGTTATTTAGGCGCTGCCCTGGGTCACCTCATCAGGATCCTGCAGACGATATATGTAGTTATGTATAACATATGTATTGATGGAAACAAACTATCGGGCCTACAAAGCTAAGAACTATTCCAGGCGCTGGAGACCGCTATGAGAAAACCTACCCCAAACCCGACCTCACAGTGATTGTGTTTCCTTCTCATTGCACATTTGGCTTGATCTCCTGCCTTTGCAAGGTTCAGAGCTTGGACAGGACCAGGCTGAGACTTGGTGAGGGACTGCAGAGGTGGGTGCGGGAGGACGTTCTGGTTTATCCTGGGCCCGAACGGTAGCGCTGGGCACTTCTCACTGGCTGGGGGCAAGTGTGCCCGGCTGTGAATCAGCCATCGCCCTGAAACTGAAGGAAGAAGTGGCACGGGTGAAGGGGCCGAGGGCCTGCCCAGCGGTGAGGGCTCTGTGCCGCCCGGGATGCCACCCGGGTCACACACGGTAACCACAGCTGATTTCTGTCCCCGGTTCCTGGCACAGTTTCACACTTAAAATTCCCCAAGTGAGAGGAGCCTCCTGTGCGATGCTAATGAGGTGACCCCTGGTGGCCCTACATAGCTGGGGATGGAGACTGTTTCTCTAAAATGGCCAGGGACGACGCATGGTGATGAGAGGGTTGGAACTCTGACCCCTGAGCCCTCACCTCCCGGGAGGTGAGGGGGTTGGGGACAAAGTTCAATCACATCAATCACTGTGTAATGAGGTACCAATGTAATGGAACCCGAATAAAAGTGCCAGACCCCAGGGTTGAGGGAGCTTGTAGGGAGGATACCCTGGTTCCAGGTGTGGGCACGGAGGCTCTGTGCCCCCTCTAGCCTTGCTCTGGGCATCTCTCCCACTGTCTGTTCCTTCGTGATGAAACCCTTAAGTATGGTGTTTGCCTGAGTTCTGTGAATCATTGCCACAAATTACTGAGGCTGAGGCATTCGTGGGAGCCCCCCAGCTTAGAGCCAGTTGGTCAGGAGTGCAGGTGGCCCCTGGGCCTTGCTGCTGGCCTCTGAATATGGCATCTGGACACCTATTTCAATAGTGGTCATGGCTCAGAGCAGGGCCGGTAGGTGAGCAGACAGAGACCTCCCATTGAAATGGGGACACTCAGTTTTACTCTAATTACAGAGGACTGGGCAGCCAAGAACCAAGACCAGGCAAACAGGGGTGTGGACTATACAATGGGAAAAATTCTCTCCAACGGATGGTTTGGGAAAACTGGACAGCAACATGCAAAAGAATGAAACTGGACTGTTTTCTCACACCATACACAAAAATGAACTCAAAATGGATCAAAGACCTAAGTATGAGATGTAAAACCATAAAAATCCTCGAAGAAAACACAAGCAGTACCTTCTTTGACATAAGCCATGGAAACATTTCTCTAGATATATCTCTTAAGGCAAGGGAAACAAAAGCAAAAAAAAACTATTAGGACTATACCAAAATAAAAAGCTATTGCACAATGAAGGAAACCATCAACACTATGAAAATGCAACCTAGTAAAGGTATTTGCAAATGACATATCCAGTGAGAGATTAATATCCAAAATATATAAAGAACTTATAAAACTCACCACCAAGGGGCACCTGGGAGGCTCAGTTGGTTAAGCATCTGCCTTCAGCTCAGGTCATGATCCCAGGGTCCTGGGATGGAGCCCCGCATCAGGCTCACTGCTCAGTGGGGAGCCTGCTTCTCCTTCTCTCTCTGCCTTTACCCCTGCTTATGCTCTCTCGCGCTCATAAATAAATAAATGAATAAATAAATAAATAATGGAATTAAGAACACAAGAAATAACAAGTCTTGATGAGGCTATGGGAAAAAGGAACCCTCTCACACTGTTGGTGGGAATGCAAATTGGTGTAGCCACTGTGGAAAACGGTATGGAGATTCCTCAGAAAGTTAAGAATGGAATTGCTACATAATCCAGTACATCCATTACTGGGTATTTACCCAAAGAAAACAAAAACACTGATCCAAAAGGATATGTGCACCCTATGTTTATTGCAGATTATTTACAATAGCCAAGATATGGAAGCAATCCAGGTGTTCAACCATTGATGAGTGGGTAAAGAAGATGTGGTCCATACATATAATGGGATATTACTCAGGCTTAAAAAATAATAAAATCTTGCCATTTGTGATAACATGGATGGACCTAGACTGTATTATGCTAAGTGAAATAAGTCAGTCAGAGAAAGACAAATATCATGGTTTCACTCTTATTTGGAAATTAAGAAACAAAGCAAATGAACAAAAGAAAGAAGAAACAAACAATCAAAGAAAACCAGACTCTTGAGTACAGAAAACAAACTGGTGGTTGCCAGGGGGAGGTGGGTGGGTGGTTGGATGAAAAGGGGATTTAGAAGTACAAACTTGCAGTTACAAAATAAAGAAGTCATGGAGATGAAAAGTAGAACAGTAAGATTGTAATTACATTGTTTGGTGACAGATGGTGACTACACTTATTGTGATGAGCACTGGGTGATGTATAGAATTGTCAAATCTCTATATTGCATACCTGAAACTACTGTAACCCTGTATGTCAATTATACCTCAATAAAAAAAGTTAAGAAAAAATACCTGACTAAATATGAGCAAATAGAATCTTATAATATATAAGAAGGATAATCCATGATGATAAAGTAAGACTTAGGAACACTACGTTGGTTTAACATTCAAAAATTAATCCATGTAAGAGAGTGACATTTGTAAAATGGCACATTAGGAATCTCCATTCTTATTCTCCATTAGAAAATTAAAAAACAAAACAAAAACAGACACTGGCTAAAATAACCTTATACAAGCTCTGGAAAACAATGGAAGGTTTACAACAACCAAGCTAATGCCCAATCATGAAAAGGCCACCTTCCAAATGGAATGAAAGTTCATGGTGTTTTTCTTTGCATAACCTGCTCCTTCTCCAGCATGGCACAATCATGGTCTGAAGCACCAAGGAGTTTATTTCCCAGTTCCCTCCCTTGACCCAGGAGGAGCAGAGTTGACCTTATATGCAATGGACTTACCTGTCTGGTGGATGCCTGAAAGACTGGCTGATCTCCATCTTGCCTACCTAGGATCTCAAATGGAGAAAAGGGGCAGCCACTGATCATGAAAGCTAGAGGGAGATACTGACTTATAGATATTTGTGGCCAGAAATTACAGGTGGAGACATACAAGAGACAGAATCTAAGATCCCAAGGAGAAGCTAGAGTGAGACTCTTTGAGAAATTAAGACATTCAAAAGCAGTATGTGTACAAAAGAATTTAAAAAGCCAGTGAATTCCAGGCAAGATGTATCAGTAAATTCCCAAGAAGACCTTAAGTTTTCACTTTGATCTGATCTCTAGGCTTGAAGCATGTTCAACTAATCAGTAGAGAACTGCCCCAGCACAGAGCCAACATGAAAAGACAAAAAGAAGTGGCTGTTTTGTCAAATGCCCACTTTTCTACAAAAACAAAAATCACAAGGCATACAAAGAAAGAAGAAAAAAAAATGGGCCATTCAATGGTACAGAATAAATTTCCAGAAACTGTCCCTGAGGAAGCACAGATATTAGACTTACTAGATAATAACTTTAAAACAACTGCCTTAAGTATAACCAAAGAGCTAAAGGAAAACAAAGGCAAAGAACTAAAAGAATTCAGGAAAAAAATATATGAGCAGAATAAGAATATCCAACAAAGAGATAGAAATTGTATTAAAAAAACTGAATAGAACTTCTGAGCTGAAAATACAGGAAACATATTGAAAAAATTCATTTCTATTTTATTATTTTATTTTCTTAGATTTTATTTTTAAGTAATCTCTACACCCAATGTGGGGCTTAAACTCACAACCCAGAGATCAAGAGTTGTACACTCTACTGACTGAGCCAGCCAGGTTTCCTGAAAAAGGAGATTTCAGACAGTAGATTTGTGCAGGCAGAATACAGAGACAGTGAATTTGAAGAAATTATCTAGTCTGGGGAGCAGAAAGAAATCAAATGAAGAAAAGTGAAGAGAGTCTAAGGTTTTGTGGCACAACATCAAAGATACCATCAAATGCATTATGGGAATCTCAGAAGGGGAATAGAGACAGAGAAAGGTCAGAGAGATTATCTAAATAATAGCTAAATACACCTCAATTTAATAAAATACAGAAATCTAAAAATCCAAGAAGGTCAATGAACTCCTAATAGGATAAACTAAGAGACCCACCTGAAGCACATTATAATCAAACTGTTGAAAGAGAAAGGCAAAAAAACAGCAAGAAACAACTCATCACATCCAAGGAATTCTAAATAAGATCATAAGTCAATTTCTCAATAGAAACCAGAAGGCAGTACTGAAAAGTGTAAAAGAAAAGAAAACTGTCAACCAAGAATTCTGTAGCTGACAAAACTGTCCTTCAGATATGGGGGGGGGGGCGCCCGGGTGGCTCAGTCGTCAAGCGTCTGCCTTCAGCTCAGGTTCATGGAACCAGGGTCCTGGGATCGAGCCCCATATCGGGCTCTCTGCTTGGTGGGAAGCCTGCTTCTCCCTCTCCCACTCCCCCTGCTTGTGTTCCCTCTCTCGCTGTCTCTTTCTCTGTCAAATAAATAAAATCTTTAAAAATAAAAAAAAAGTTAGAGGGGCGGAGCAACATGGCAGAGGAGTAGGAGACCTGGATTTCCTCTGGTCTCAGGAATTCAGCTGAATAGGGATCAAACCATTCTGAACACCTACGAACTCAACAGGAGATCGAAGAAAAGAATAGCAACAATTCTCTGAACAGAAAAGTGACCATTTACTGAAAGGTAGGACATGTGGAGAAGTGAATCCGAGGCGATATTCAGGAGGATAGACGGTGGGGGAGGGGGCCTCCGTGGCCGCTTCTGGCAAGTGATAGAGCCACGGAGCACAAAATCGGAACTTTTAGAAGCTGGCTCCGCTGAGGGACGTCGCTCCAGTGGCTAAGCTGGGAATGGAACCCTTGCGGGACAGTGTGGTCTCAGGACCCTCGGGGTCACAGAAAGACCGGGGGTGCCTGAGTGCAGCAGAGCTCCCAGGTATCGGAGCGGGGAAGCTGGCTGCAGAGACAGAGCTGAGGCGCGGGCTCGCAGCTCGGGGTGGCCATAAACTGTGATCCGCAGCCCAGTCGGGCCACTGCTCCTCCAGCAGGGACCCAACAAGCGGCAGAGCTGGGGAGACTCCCCTTCCTCCCCCGGGGAGGAGCAGCAAGGGAACGCACCACACGGATCTGCTGGGTTTGGAGACTCCACAGGGGGTCGGGTGCCAGAGATAGAAACGCTCGGTCACAGGCCGGGTGAGCACGGAGTGCGGCCAGAGACTGGAGACATGGGAGTGACTGCTTTTCTCTGGGGGCACACTGAGGAGCGGGGCCGCGAGTTCTCGGCTCCTCCGGGTGGAGATTGGGAGGCCATCATTTTCACCCTGGTCCTCCAAGGCTGTACGGAGAGCTTGCAGGGAACAAAAGCTCCTGAGAACAAACCGCAGCAGCTTGCTTAGCCCGGACCGACAAGGGCGGGGCAATTCCGCCTCCGGCAAAGACATTTGGAAACCACAGCAACAGGCCCCTCCCCCGGAAGATCAGCACGAACAGCCAGCAAGCCAAGACCAAGTTTACCGATCAAGGAGAACGGGAGAACTCCAGCGCTAGGGGAATACTGCACATAGA
>NW_027397185.1:686592-692091 GCF_003265705.2 Callorhinus ursinus | reverse complement strand
TCATTAGTTTTTCAAAGTTAATTTTTTTAACTGTTTTTTTTTGAATTTTTCTTTTTCCCTTTTTCAACCAACATCTTAGCAATCCCTTTTTTAAAAAAAACATTTATTTTTCATTTTCAGAAAATTTATCCCTTCATAGTAGTTACCCTTATTTTTGGCATTTATATATAAGTTGTTCTCTCTTTAAAATTTTGAGATACAGTTTCTTCTAACAGATCAAAATATAACCTAAATCACTAGTGTATGGCTTTGTTCTAGTCTCCTGCCTGATCACATTCTCTCCCTTTTTTTTTTTTAAATCTTCTTTCTTTTTTCAAACAACTTCTTATTGTATCAATTCCTTTTATAAAATCTTTTATAATTTTCATCTTTACAGTCATCTTCCATCCCTTCATTGTATCAACCCTTATTTTGTACATATATGTCTTTCTTCCTTTAAAATTTTAGGAGGCACTTTTTTCTAACAGACCAAAATACGCCCAAAATCTAGTGTGTGGCACTGATCTATGCACTAGCCTGATCATATTTGATCATATTCGGGTTTTTCGTATTGTTCTGTTTTTGTATTTATCTTTTTCTTTTTGGTTTTTTTTTTCTTTTCTCTTTCTTCTTTCTTTCCCTTTCTTTTCCCCTGGTTTCAGGTCTTTTCTGATTTGTATACAGTATATTTGCTGGGGACATTGTAAACCTGTTAGCATTCTGTTCTCTCATTCATCTGTTCTCCTCTGGACAAAATGACAAGACGAAAGAAATCACCTCAGCAAAAAGAACAAGAGGTAGTACCGTCAGCCAGGGACCTACTCAATACGGACATTAGTACGATGTCGGACCTAGAGTTCAGAATCATGACTTTAAAGATACTAGCTGGAAGTTATTAGAGAAACCCTTTCTGGAGAAATAAAAGAACTAAAATCTAACCAAGTCGAAATCAAAAAGGCTAGTAATGAGGTGCAATAAAAAATGGGGGCACTAACTGCTAGGATAAATGAGGCAGAAGAGAGAATCAATGATATAGAAGACCAAATAATGGAAAATAAAGAGGCTGAGAAAAAGAGGGAGAAACAACTACAGGATCACGAGGGCAGAATTTGAGAGATAAGCGATACGATAAGACGAAACATTAGAAAAACTGGGATCCCAGAAAAAGAAGAAAGAGAGAGAGGGGCAGAAGGTATATTGGAGCAAATAATAGCAGAGAACTTCCCTAATGTGAGGAAGGAAACAGGCATCAAAATCCAGGAGGCACAGAGAACCCCTCTCAAAATCAATAAAAATAGGTCAACACTCCGACATCTAATACTAAAACTTATGAGTCTCAGAGACAAAGAGAAAATCCTGAAAGCAGCTCAGGAGAAGAGCTATGTAACCTACAATGGTAAAAATATTAGATTGGCAACAGACCTATCCACAGAGACCTGGCAGGCCAGAGAGGACTGGCATGATATCTTCAGAGCACTAAACGGAAAAAATATGCAGCCAAGAATATTATATCCAGCTAGGTTCTCATTGAAAATTGAAGGAGAGATAAAAAGCTTCCAGGACAAACAAAAACTAAAGGAATTTGCAAACACAAAACCAGCCCTCCAAGAAATATTGAAAGGGGTCCTCTAAGCAAAGAGAGAGCCTAAAAGCAGCAAAGATCAGAAAGGAACAGTAACAGTACAATATACAGTAACAGGCACTTTACAGGCAATACAATGGCACTAAATTCATACCTTTCAATAGTTACCCTGAATGTAAATGGGCTCAATGCCCCAATCAAAAGACACAGGCTATCAGATTGGATTAAAAAACAAGACCCATCAATATGCTGTCTGCAAGAGACTCATTTCAGACCCAAAAACACCCCCACATTGAAAGTGAGGGGGTGGAAAACCATTTACCATGCTAATGGACACCAAAAGAAAGCTGGGGTGGCAATCTTTCTATCAGACAAACTAGATTTTAAAACAAAGACTGTAATAAGAGATGAGGACAGACACGATATCCTACTTAAAGGGTCTATCCAACAAGAAGATCTAACAATTGTAAATATCTATGCCCCGAACATGGGAGCAGCCAATTATATAAGGCAATTAATAACAAAAGCGAAGAAACACATTGACAACAATACAATAATAGTGGGTGACTTTAACACCCCCCTGACTGAAATGGACAGATCATCTAAGCAAAAGAGCAACAAGGATATAAAGACTTTAAATGAAACACTGGACCAAATGGACTTCACAGACATATTCAGAACATTCCATCCCAAAGCAACGGAATACACATTCTTCTCTACTGCCCATGGAACATTCTCCAGAATTGATCACATCCTAGGTCAGAAATCAGGTCTCAACCGGTACCAAAAGATTGGGATCATTCCCTGCATATTTTCAGACCACAATGCTTTGAAACTAGAACTCAATCACAAGAGGAAAGTTGGAAAGAACTCAAATACATGGAGGCTAAAGAGCATCCTAATAAAGAATGAATGGGTCAACCAGGAAATTAAAGAAGAATTAAAAAAATTCATTGAAACCAATGAAAATGAAAACACAACTGTTCAAAATCTTTGGGATACAGCAAAGACAGTCCTGAAAGGAAAGTATATAGCAATACCAGCCTTTCTCAAGAAACAAGAAAGGTCTCAAATACACAACCTAACCCCACAACCAGAGGAGCTAGAGAAAAAACAGCAAATAAAGCCTAAACCCAGCAGGAGAAGAGAAATAATAAAGATCAGAGCAGAAATCAATGAACTAGAAACCAAAAGAACAGTAGAACAGATCAACGAAACTAGGAGCTGGTTCTTTGAAAGAATTAACAAGATTGATAAACCCCTAGCCAGACTGATCAAAAAGAAAAGAGAAATGACCCAAATCAACAAAATCATGAATGAAAAAGGAGAGATCACAACCAACACCAACGACATATAAACAATTATAAGAACATATTATGAGCAACTCTATGCCAGCAAATTAGATAACCTGGAAGAAATGGGTGCATTCCTAGAGATGTATCAACTACCAAAATTGAACCAGGAAGAAAGAGAAAACCTGAACAGACCTATAACCACTAAGGAAATTGAAGCAGTCATCAAAAATCTCCCAACAAACAAAAGCCCAGGGCCAGATGGTTTCCCAGGGGAATTCTATCAGACATTTAAAAAAGAATTAATACCTATTCTCCTGAAACTGTTCCAAAAAATAGAAATGGAAGGAAAACTTCCAAACTCATTTTATGAGGCCACCATTACCTTCATCCCCAAACCAGACAAAGACCCCATCAAAAAGGAGAATTACAGACCAATTTATCCTTGATGAACATGGTTGCAAAAATTCTCACCAAAATACTAGCCAATAGGATCCAACAGTACATTAAAAGGATTATTCACCACGACCAAGTGGGATTTATCCCTGGGCTGCAAGGTTGGTTCAACATCCGCAAATCAATCAACGTGATACAATACATTAACAAAAGAAAGAACAAGAATCATATGATCCTCTCAATAGGTGCAGAAAAAGCATTTGACTGGGTGCCTGGGTGGCTCAGTTGGTTAAGCAACTGCCTTCGGCTCGGGTCATGATCCTGGAGTCCCAGGATCGAGTCCCGCATTGGG
Organism: Callorhinus ursinus; assembly: GCF_003265705.2. NCBI lineage: Eukaryota > Metazoa > Chordata > Mammalia > Carnivora > Otariidae > Callorhinus > Callorhinus ursinus. The sequence goes on along the minus strand of NW_027397185.1, from coordinate 688,490 downwards.
CTCCCTGCTCAGCGGGGAGTCTGCTTCTCCCTCTGACCCTCTTCCCTCTCGTGCTCTCTATCTCTCATTCTCTCTCTCTCAAATAAATAAATAAAATCTTAAAAAAAAAAAGAAAAAGCATTTGACAAAGTACCACATCCTTTCTTGATCAAAACTCTTCAGAGTATAGGGATAGAGGGTACCTACCTCAACATCATAAAAGCTATCTATGAAAAACCTACAGTGAATATCATTCTCAATGGGGAAAAGCTGAGAGCTTTTCACCTAAGGTCAGGAACGTGGCAGGGATGTCCACTATCACCACTGCTATTCAACATAGTATTAAAATTCCTAGCCACAGCAATCAGACAACAAAAAGAAATCAAAGGCATCCAAATCAGCAAAGAGGAACTCAAACTCTCACTCTTTGCAGATGATATGATACTGTATGTGGAAAATCCAAAAGACTCCACCCCAAAACTGCTAGAACTCATACAGGAATTAAGTAAAGTAGCAGGATATAAAATCAATGCACAGAAATCAGTGGCATTCCTATACAGCAACAACAAGACAGAAGAGAGAGAAATCAAGTAGTCGATCCCATTTACAGTTGCACCCAAAACCATAAGATACCTAGGAATAAATTTAACCAAAGAGGCAAAGGATCTATACTCAGAAAACTATAAAATACTCAGGAAAGAAATTGAAGAAGACACAAAGAAATGGAAAAACGTTCCATGCTCATGGATTGGAAGAACAAACACTGTGAAGATGTCAATGCTACCTAGAGCAATCTACACATTCAGTGCAATCCCCATCAAAATACCATCCACCTTTTTCAAAGAAATGGAACAAATAATCCTCAAATTTGTATGGAACCAGAAGAGACCCCGAATAGCCAGAAGAATGTTGAAAAAGAAAAGCAAACCTGGCGGCATCACAATTCCGGACTTCCAGCTCTATTACAAAGCTGTCATCATCAAGACAGTATGGTACTGGCACAAAAACAGAGACATAGATCAATGGAACAGAATCGAGAGCCCAGAAATGGACCCTCAACTCTATGGTCAACTCATCTTTGACAAAACAGGAAAGAATGTCCAGTGGAAAAAAAGACAGTCTCTTCAACAAATGGTGTTGGGAAAATTGGACAGCCACATGCATAAGAATGAAACTGGACCATTTCCTTACACCACACACAAGAATAGACTCCAAATGGTTGAAAGACTTAAACGTGAGACAGGAGTCCATCAAAATCCTAAAGGAGAACACAGGCAGCAACCTCTTCGACCTCAGCCGCAGCAACTTCTTCCTAGAAACATCGACAAAGGCAAGGGAAGCAAGGGCAAAAATGAACTATTGGGATTTCATCAAGATAAAAAGCTTTTGCAAAGCAAAAGAAACAGTCCACAAAACCAAAAGAAAACGGACAGAATGGGAGAAAATATTTGCAAATGACATATCAGATAAAGGGCTAGTATCCAAAATCTATAAAGAACTTATCAAACTCAACACCCAAAGAACAAATAATCCAATCAAGAAATGGGCAGAAGACATGAACAGACATTTTTCCAAAGAAGACATCCAAATGGCCAACAGACACATGAAAAAGTGCTCAACATCGCTTGGCATCGGGGAAATCCAAATCAAAACCTCAATGAGATACTACCTCACACCAGTAAGAATGGCTAAAATTAAGAAGTCAGGGAACGACAGATGTTGGCGGGGATGTGGAGAAAGGGGAACCCTCCTACACTGTTGGTGGGAATGCAAGCTGGTGCAACCCCTCTGGAAAACAGTATGGAGGTTCCTCAAACAGTTGAAATTAGAGCTACCATTCGATCCAGCAATTGCACTACTGGGTATTTACCCCAAAGATACAAATGTAGGGACCCGAAGGGGTACGTGTACCCCAATGT
>NW_027397185.1:665877-681592 GCF_003265705.2 Callorhinus ursinus | reverse complement strand
GGCCATTTTTGATTCTCACACACCAAGCCAATATTCCCCCTGCCCTGAATCAACGCAGGGCCAGGTACCAGACAACCAGCCCCTGTGCCCCACAGCCAACCAGAATTTCTCAAACAAGCCAATCTAAGCTGTTCGCCCTGTTCTGCCTTGTCTTTCCGGTGGAAATCAGGGTAAACACTCTGGTTCTCACTCTTCACTGCTTTCTGCCTCCTACCCAAACTGCCGCTTCCCCAGGTGGTCCTGCGTGGTGTGGCATGCCCATTTTTCCTGAGAAATATCAGTAATACATTCTTCTTTCCATGTTGTCACCACTGAGTCACCCTCATACAGTAAAATCCCCAGGGTACACACACTGGTAAAATAGAATAGTCCACTGCACAGCAGAAGCATACACACTGCCCCTCAGGTGCACCTGGAACCTTCTCCAGGGTAGACCATGCCCTGGGCTACAAGACAGTAAACAGCATAGAAAATCTATCAGAAGTCAGCCACACAAGGAAATGTGAGGGGTGCCTGGGTGGCTCAGTCATTAGGCGTCTGCCTTCTGCTCGGGTCGTGATCCCAGGGTCCTGGGATCGAGTCCCACATCGGGCTCCCTGCTCCTTGGGAGCCTGCTTCTCCCTCTCCCACTCCCCCTGCTTGTGTTCCCTCTCTCGCTGTGTCTCTTTCTGTCAAATAAATAAATAAAATCTAACCAAAAAAAAAGAAATTATGAAGATAATTAGAAAGTGCTTTGGGCTGGATGAAGATGAAAACAAAGTATCAGTAGTCATGGGATACAGCTAAAGCAGTGTGTCAAGGGAAATTTATAGCCGAAAATGTCTGCATTGGAACAGAAGAACAACCTGAAATCAACTTTAAGAAACAGAGATAAAGACACGCAAACCAAACCCAAAGTGAGCAAAAATGAGGGAATCATGACGAGGGTGGAAATCACCGAAATGAAAAGCAGAAAAAACTAGAGAATACCAAATGAAACGGAAAGTTGTTCTTTGAAAACGTCAAAATCATTTTGACAAAATGTTACTTTTACTGACCAAGAAAAAAACAAGGAAATCACCAAAATGAAAAATGAAAGAGGAGAAACGTTACTTCGGAAATGGAGAATCTGAACAGACCTGCAACAAGCTACAAATAGTAACAGAAAGTAGAAGAGCCTGGACCTGGAAGGCTTCGCTGGAAAGTCCCAGAAAACCATGACGGAGGAAAGGGCAGTCCTGCGTGAGAGGGCTCAGAAACTAGTAGGGCAGGGAACTGAGAGCCCCTGGACAGATGCAGACGCACGTCACCGACCGCGAAGGGCACGCTCCCGGAAACTGAATCCAGCAGCGTGAAGACAACCGGCAGGGATCTACCCGCCAGGACTGTGCACTTGAAACAGCTGGATTCTCCGGCGGTACTAGGGTCATCAGGAGGGGGGTCAGGCTGCGCGCTGCTAGGTGCGCAACTCTATCAAAGTGTGCGAAATCACCCAATTGTATGTGTGCCGCAGGTGAAGTACAATAAGACCTCAGTGAAGGTATTTAAGATCCAGGCTGTGCTCTCAGAGACTCCACCCAGCTTCCCCGAGGCCTCGGGGCGAAGCGGGACATCACTTACGTCACTGACCTGCTGTCAGATTAGGTGCAGTAAGGTGTCTCCGTGTGAGGGAACAAGAGAAGACAGAGGCTTTGTCTGTTAAAACCGTCTTACGTGCCGAGTTTTAAAAGTTCTTTACCAGGTCAAAAAATGGGCAGAAGACAAGAACAAGACACTTCTCCAAAGAAGACATACAAATGGCCAACAGACACATGAAAAAATGTTCATCCTCATTAGCCACCAGGGAAATTCAAATCAAAACCACATTTAGATACCACCTTATGCCAGTTAGAATGGGAAAAATGGATGGGGCAAGAAACAACAAAGGTTGGAGAGGTTGTGGAGAAAGGGGAACCCTCTTACACTGTTGGTGGGAATGCAAGTTGGTACAGCCACTTTGGAAAACAGCGTGGAGTTTCCTCAAAAAATTAAAAATAGAGCTACCTTATGACCCAGTAATTGCACTCCTATTTACCCCAAAGACACAGAGGTAGTGAAAAGAAGGGCCATATGCACCCCAATGTTCATAGCAGCAATGTCCGCAACAGCCAAACTGTGGAAAGAGCTGAGATGCCCTTCAACAGATGAACGGATAAAGAAGATGTGGTCCATATATACAAGGAATATTACTCAGCCATCAGAAAGGATGAATACCCAACTTTTACATCAACATGGATGGGACTGGAGGAGATTATGCTAAGTGAAATAAGTCAAGCAGAGAAAGTCAAGTATCATATGGTTTCACTTATTTGTGGAACATAAGGAATAACATGGAGGACATTAGGAGAAGGAAGGGAAAAATGTGGGGGGGAAATCGGAGGGAGAGATGAACCATGAGAGACTGTGGACTCTGAGAAACAAACTGAGGGTTCTAGAGGGGAGGGGGTGGGGGATGGGTTAGCCCGGTGATGGGTATTAAGGAGGGCACGTACTGCATGGAGCGCTGGGTGTTATATGCCAACAATGAATCGTGGATCACTACCTCAAAAACTAATGATGACTAACTATGGTGACTAACATAGCAATAAAATAAAATAAAATAAAGTAAAATAAAATAAAATACCATTTTGTGGATGCTCTACTGACCAGGAGAGGTGCAAAAGGAGGGGAAGGGTTGCAGAGACTGAGCGCCAGCCCCAGCACGTTTGGCTTTACTGTTGGATTTTCTTTTTACCGTACTTACTAATGCCTTAAGATTTTTTTTTTTTTTTACCGTACTTACTAATGCCCGTTCCTGAATATTGTCTTCATTGCACAACCCAGACGGGCCTGCTTTCTCTCCCGTTTCCCCATTGGACAGCTGAGCCAACAGGAAGCAAGGCTTCTGGGCACGTCAGGACATGGTGGGCTGTGTGTAGGGTTATTTGTGGAAGCTCTAGATGGCTGGCCACTTCCCACACATCCTGGCTCTGCACTTGCATGCTTGCCATATCCGCCCCCCAGAGCACTTATCCACCGTGAGGCTGAAAACCAGTGGAGGGGCTCGTCAGTGGGTCGTGGAGGGGCTCACACCTGCTAGTGGGGACATCTGTGACAGGTCATCACCCACCCCTCACGTGGGTATCAGCTCCACAGGCAGGAGCTTGCATGCTGCTGGAGAAGTCTGTCCACCATCTGCAACAGCGGATGGCACCCTTGGTCCTTGGAGGCAAGCAGTCAGGCCACGTGGAAAGAGCAAGCATGTGAATTTCGGGGGCACCTTGTGAATGGGCATCACTGAAGTTTATTCTCGTTCTCCCTGCTGCAGGGTAGCAGGATGTGACAGCTGCAAGTAGCCCACTTGGGCAGGAGGATTAATTTGAGCTGGAGGGAGGTGAGAAGCAGGTGCCCTTCCTCTCCCTCCCTGGGAGCAGGACGTACATTTAGGTGTCCCTGTCTCCGTCCTCCACGCCAGGAAGGACTGCCAGTCACAGGAGAGAACTCTAGACCCTCTCAGCTTGGACATGGCACCGGGGGACCCCACAGGATCCTACTAACTGGCCTTCGTCTACCACTGTTTACCTCCACGGGGCTGATGCCTGGAAGCCTAACACATCCCAACATGTGTCCACACCATCGTGTGCTGGCTGAACATGTGTAAGCTGCGGTTCCAGGCTCCTGCTCTGAGGTCCTCATTTTCCTCAGGTCATCTCCCCCGGTACACGAGGTCTGGGTGTCGAGAACTTGTTTTTCTATTGTTGATCTCTTATCACGGGGCTCTGAGCTAAGCCCTCAGAAGGGAGCAGGCAGGTTTCCAGAGGGTCCCTCCTGGTGTCCCACATGTGGCCGTGTGCCTGTCTGCGCTCCTACCCACGAGGGTGTCCCTCCAGCTGGGTTTCCGATGGCCATCGTGCAAGTCCCAAACCCTCACGGTCCAATCTTGCTCCTGGGGAAAACAGCCAGTACCACCCAGATTCAGGGAGCGAGGCAGAGGGAAGTTGCTTGGAGAGAGGTGGGAAACTGCCAGAACCCAGGTCCACGGGGGGGAAATGCTCGCCCGTGTATGTAATTTGAGGGAACTGCTGAAGACGGAACAGGGTGGTGTGTTTGTCTGTATATATAAAACAGGAAAAAGCCCCAGAATGGGGGAATGATTGCATAACCAAGTACACGGGAAAGTACTTAGCTACTGGACACAATGGCACCTGCAGAGTATTTTCAAGCTCTCTGAAAATACAAGAAAACACCTCCTGAGGCTGGTGTGTGAAATGAACACACAGGAGAGCGCCCCTGAACCTGACCTTGGGGTCCTGCCTCTGTGTCACACACACCACCCCCCCACATTTCCTCCCCTCCCCCCAATTGCAAACCACCCCCACCCCCGGCATTTCCTCCCCTCCCCCCAATTGCAAACAGTGGATTACAGACAACGGTTAGTTTATTTACTGGGAGAACAGTCCTTACAATAAATACAATCTAGTGGTCCGAACAAGCTGGGGCAGACCTTTAGGGAGGGTGACGCAAAGTCTGAACAAAGCAAAGACAAATCTCAGACTCTGGTAGCGAGAAGGTGTGTGTGGGGGCGTGCTCTCTCAGGCCTCACCTGCCCCCAGGCTGGGCAGTAAGGACTGGGGACCAGGTATGCTGAGTTCTGGGGTCAGGAGGCCCCCCAGGCCAGCGAGGAGAGAACTGTGAGGGTGACTCCAGTTGGGGGTTCTCTGAGCAGCTCGGAGGGAAACCGGGGGGCCTCTGTGCCTGCTCACCCCGGGGCACCAGGGACCTGCTCTATCTGAACCTCTGCAACAGGAGCCAGAAGCCCCCAGTGGTGTGTGTTCGGGGGAGGGGGGTGCTCGGGTGTCCTCCCAGCTTCCTCCGGCCTATCACCCAGTACCTGGGTACTGCAGGGCAAGCCCATCCCGCCCCCCATTCTCCAGGACGACCTGCACACGGGCGCGCGGGCTTGGAGCTGCCTCCTGGCCGCAGCTTTCCGGAGGTGCAGCTCCAGGGCCGCGGGGGCTGGGGGGGCGCGCGAGGCTCAGGGCCCGGCCCTGGTGAACGCGGGTGTCTCAGCGCCCTCCGCCCGGACGACAGCACCAAGCCGGCCCCGCACACGCGGGCACACACTTGCAGGAGTGAGCGCGCACCCACACATCCGCCGGGCACCGTGAGCGCTTCCCCAGCTCAGAGGACCGCAGGAGCTGCCCAGGCTCCCGAGCAGCTGGGAGGCCCCCTCACTGGGAAGCCAGCGAGTCCCCCGGCCCGCCTTTCAGCCTGCAGATGGTCATGGGGGTCGGGCTGCTGGACAGAGGCGAGAACAGGGCCCGGAGGGTCCCCGAGAAGGGGGTCTCGGGGAAGGCGTACAAGAGGGAGCCGTCAGTGGCGCTGTAGAAGGACAGATGTCCGGCCTCATAGTCCAGGAAGATGCCCACGCGCCGCGGTGGGTCCCGGAGGGGGGCGAAGGCCCGCTCGGAGGAGTTGTAGTAGCTGCCCAGGAACACCAGGATCCAGAACCCGTTGCCCGCGAACAGCTCACCCTTCTCCTTGCGGTTGGCGTTCTCCCTGCACACGCCCAGCGCCCAGCTGGCCCGCTCTCCCACCTCCACCTCCCAGTAATGGCGGCCCGAGGTGAGGGGCTCCCGGCCCAGCACGCAGGGCCCGGGGTCGAACCGCTCGGGGCTGTCGGGCAGGGCCTGCCGCAGGTCCCCCCGCCGCACGCTCTTCCTGTCTTCCGACAGGACCAGCTCGGGGTTGGCGGTGTCGGGGTCCAGGGTCACGTCCCCTGCAGACGGAGCAGAGGTCGCCCCGTGAGCCGGCAGGCCGGCCCGTGCACCCCTGCCTGCGCGCTGAGCATGCCCCATGATGCTCTGTCTGAAAAAATCACCTAACGGCTTGCCCGCCCCCCGCAACTGGGAACGTTCTAGAAAGCGGTCCGTGCTCCCCTGCGATGCGCCCTCCTTTAGAGGACTGAAGAAACCCCAGGGGCTTCCTACATCTACCTTCCCACACCCTTCGGTTCCTGGAGCCTGCGGCACTCCCCAGGCCCGGGGGAGGCACCCCTCGGACCCCGGGGGCAGGGCGGTCGGGTCTCACCTCGGCTATATCCCTGCACGCGTCAGCCCACAGCCCCTCCCCCCACGGGGGTTTCTGTGAACCGGGAGCCTAGGTTCGCTCCTCCTGCAGACCCACCGGGGCCCCGCGAGCGCGCAGGCGTCGGGACTACACGGCACCCACCTCGGAATCTGCGCAGGGCCTCCAGCAGCCCCGGAACCCTGCACACCGTCCTCATCTCCATGGGTACCACCTCAGGCGGCTGCAGCTTCACATCCTGGACCCTGCAGGGGTGGTGCAGGCGTCACCCCCAGGGCCGCCCCACCCTGCGCCCCGCCCACCTTCCCGGGGAGAGGCCGCGGCTCCTACCTGCGCAGGGTGTCCCTGATGTCCTGTGGGAGAGACACACGCGGCATCAGCGCCTGTCCCCGGATCCTCTGATCCGCCCCACGTCCCGGCCACCAGTGCCCCCAAACCCTTGTGCTGCCCGCTCTGCAGACACACACACGTGACGAGAACCCACGCAGGGGCTGTCCTGCCATGTGCAGCTCAGACACGGGGACCCTCCAAAGACTCTGGGCACGGCCAGCCCTGCAGACCTGCCCGCACTCCCTCAGCACACTCAGAGGATACAGCGCCTCGGCCCCCGGCTCACCCACCCAGAGTCCCCAGCACCCCTGGGTGGTGGCACAGGCGGGAGGGGTCCTGCACCCCCAGCGGGGAGCCATGCCCGTGTTGGCCCAGCGCTTCCCGCCTCCCAGGGCTCACTGGTGCCTGGTCCCACGCACCTGCCCGCCTGCCCTCTCGGAGCCGACTCACACCCACCTTCCAGGTGAGGCCTCTCCACTTGGATGTTCTGCTCTCCCATAATGACACATACAAGCCTTTCACTCAGCGTCACAAACTGACCGTGTCCCTCGTATCAAAATGTTGGAGGCCCAACCCCCCGAACTCAGAGTGAGGCTGTACTTGGAGATGGGGTCTTTACAGAGGTGGTTAGGGTGTAAGGTCACTAGGGTGGTCCTGGGTCCCGCATGACTGGAGTCCTTACCAGAAGAGGGGATCAAGGAACAGACAGGCCGCCGACCACGTGAGGACACGGGCAGGAGAGAGGCGTCGGAGGAACCAGCCCCACTCACGCCCAGATCTGTGACTTCTCGCCCCCAGGACAGGGACACAATAAATGTGTGTTGTTCAAATCTCCCAGCCGGTGGTATTTGTTAGCAGCCTGAGCTGACTGGGACATTCAATTACTTAGAACACTGGCTACTGATGGGAGGACCAAAGACTTTGGTCTTTTTAGAACACCCCTGAGAACAGCAGGTACCTGGCCGGTCCACACCGTCAATCACAGGCGGCCCATCTGCGGTGATTTTAACCATGCACCAGCCATCAGGCCAGACCCCAGGGTGCAGAGGTAAGGCATGGTGCCTATAGAGAGTTTCCCTCGAGGTGGGAGATCTCCACACACGAGTGATGGTCTCTGTGTGGGTTGGTTGGCAGGAGGGTACAACAAGACACATGAGGCCTCAAAGGAAAAGGGAGAATGCAGGTTTCTGAAGGTACAGTGAGGGGGATAGTGCAGGAGTGGAAGAGACATGTGCAAAGGGCCTGGGGCACAAGGAGCTTGGTGTGGGCAGCAGGCAAAGCAGAAACAGCCTGTCCTTGGTAGTTTCGTGGGGTGGGTGGCCCACCCTGGGGAGCTGGGAAGTGAAGGGGATAGTCCTGGTTGTCACAGGCCAACCCACTCCGGGACAGTGTGTGTGGACACACCACACAAGACCCTCCCTGCCCTGAGGGTCCTGCGGGGGTCCTGACCTTAAGGAAAGGGGTTGGCCTCCGTGTACACCACCTGGCCCCTTGGGAGACACATGTTCCTTTAGGAAAAGGCTCTGCACCTACACAGGATGGCTACAGGGCGAGCCTGGAAAGGAAGCTGGGACCCAGGGTGTGGCCTCCTGAAGTCACCCAAACCCTCACCTCCTCTGTCTGTGGGGGCACACCCCCTGCCCACCCCAGGTGCCAGAACCTGACCTGGCCACTCCCTGTGGTGGGCCTCCGCCAAGCACTGAGGTCCGACTGTATGGGCACACCTGACCTCCCTTATTCACATCAGTCAGTGGGGGGGAGGGGGCTGCCCAGGGCTGCTGTCCTGCCCCTCCACGCAGCAGACCCCACCTCTGCCCCCAGCACAGGCAAGGGGAAGCCCTGAGGCTGGGGGGGTGGTGAGGAGAGGGGTGAGGGGGACTCTTCCCTGCAGCTAGCCCACCCAGGCGAGGACCCCAGGTCAGGAGCGGTGAGCAGGTAGGGGTGAGGGCAGTGGGAAGCAGGTAGGGGGCGGTGGCGAGCAGATGGGAGCAGGGAGGGGCAGCGGGGGCACAGGTGGTCACTTTTAGTATGAAATCCAAGAGTGCAGATGTCCCGCACACTGGACATCTCAGCTGACACCCCAAATCACGTTTCATACAGACCTGAGGTTCTCATCTCACTTCCGGGGCCCACCCCTCCTCTTTCCAGAACCTCCACTTCCTCTGGCTTCTCCAGCACCACTCATTTCCCCTGACCTCCTTGGCTGGCCACCCAGACCCCACCTCAGTGACCACAGCCTACTTCTGCCGACCTCCCTCACTCCCCGCCAGACACTCGCCTGGGGTTCTTCCTGTTTCCCAGGCCGTAAACCGCCCGAGGTCTCAGCAGCGGTGGAAGGACCAAGGTCAAACCCCAGGAGGGCCGTCAAGAGCCTCTGCCTGGTCCCTGAAGGTCCGCTCAGCCCTGGGACTCAGGAGGGCCACCCCCGGTGGGAAGTGCCCTGGGCTGCGCACATAGCATCCTCACGCCCTCCTGGGGCAGGGGTCAGGAGCCAGGCAGAGCCTCCGGGCGACACGGGGCTGATGCAGGGCTCCGACGGGGCACCTGCCAGCCTTTCTTCTCCATACAGTGGACCCGAACCTTTGGAGCCAGCCTGGTGACCCATGGACCCTGGATGCCACCCGCCACGCAGGCCCGCCCGAGCGCGAACGGGCTCCAGGAGCGGCCCGCGAAATGCTGGCGGGGTTCGGCATCTGTGTCCACAACCACGGCTGCAGTCACACGAGGGGTACCTGCCCTGGCGAGCCTGCCCCCGCCTTTCCCGGGAACGCGCGTGCAGGCGCGCGGTGCGGCTCACCTGCAGCAACCCCAGCGCCGGCAGCTGGCAGCGCCCCTCCAGCTCAGCGATGAGCTGGGCCAGCTGGGCGCTCTGCTGCCCCAGGCGGGCCGCGCTGTCCCGCAGCGGGGGCAGCACCTCCAGCTCTTCGTCCTCCAGCCTCCGCAGCAGACGCCGCTCATCCTCCGCAAGCAGCCGGCGCAGCCGCTCGAACTCCGCCAGCACGTTCTGCCGCTGGCTCTCCACCATCTTCTGCGGGCGGGCGGACAGCACAGCTGAGGGCCTGCCCCACCTGCTCCCCGCGCCCCGGCCCACGGCCCGCCCCAACCTCACCCCTGACGCGGGGTTTACGCAGGGTCCGGGACAGGGCTCCCTCCTCTTGGGCAGCGCGACGCTGAGGGCCGCAGTGTCCCTCCGCGGGGGCTCAGGTGCCGGCCACTCCCCACCCGCGACCTCGGGCTCGGGGCCACCTGCCTGCCACAAGGCACAGGTCTCCTCAGCCTGCGCCTGGAACAGCAGTGCATCCTCCATTTGCTTCCGCAGATGCTCCAGGGACTTCTCCAGCTTCCCCTGCGGGAAAGCGAGACCACAGTGACCGTTGCTGCGCGGGCCCAGTCCCTGCTCGCGCCAACGGGCAACGCCCGCAGAGCCCGAAGTCGGCCGGCGGGAACCACAGTCCTGCGCATGACCCGCGGACATCCTCAAATTAGCCAGCCGGGGCACCCAGGCCCCTTGCCGGAACTCCGGCTCCTGACCTCCCCCTAATCCCAGCCCCCTTACTTCTCCACGCCTGCTCTGGGCTCTCTGTAGGCCCCTAGCCAGTGCAGCCCTGCCTGACTACACGCTCTGTCCGTCCTCTGGCTGGACCCAGGCCTGGGAGGTGGTGCTTTCGGGACCCAGCACCCCAGGGTATGCGAATATCAGGTGCAGCTCGCCCGGGGGGGGGGGGGGCAGGTAAAGACAGTTTGCTGGGCATCCCCAGGACGAAGACCAGCTAGGCGCTAGCACCATGAAGGGGGTCGGAATGTGCCACCCCCGAGGAGGCCACCTTTGACACAGGGACGATTTGGAGCGGTCATAGGAAGGGCCCTCTGCCCTCCTCCCTTCTGCCTCCGTCTGTACCAGGAAGGGGAGAGCACTCAGCACAGGTGACTCTGCTACTCAGATAGCCCTGATCTTCCATCAGTTCCCCCCCAACCCCAGGCCTTAGGTCTTCCTGGTGCTAGAAGCCCAAATCCCTTTCCTTTCTCTAGCCCCTGCTCCCCAGTGTATTATTCGATGTTAAAATGGAACATAAACGCAGTCCAACTGGGTCTTTCACTTCTCCTCTGTGAAGCCCCTTGTATCTATGAGATTGAAAAGACGAACATAAAACTGTACATCTTCTCACTTGTTACTCTGCCTTTAATTTGCAAGCCTCGTGCAGCAAACCTAACAGGTTAGAGAAAAAGGGTGTGTCCCCCCCTACAATAGGAAGGGTAAGTGCTGCCCCAAGGGTCTGTATGGGGCCAGCTGGGGGGTGCCTCTGGAGAGCTGCTGGTCACTCTCTGCCCTCATGATAACTTTCCGCTCAGCGACAGGAGTGCGCACTTGCTGGGCTAACACAGAGGGTGGGGTATCCCGCACGTGTGTTGTGCCCTGGAGTCAGAAGCAAGACTATGAGATCTGTCACAACGAGTCCATTGATGCAGATCGGGTACCAGTTTGTTCTGTGTCCCAGAACTTGTTCTGTAACAGCGACAAAGTGGCCAAGCATTGACTCAATTGCCAAACCATGTCCCTGGTGCACCCCAGCACACACAGGCTCCTGGCCAGGAAGCAAATGCAAACCACATTCACAAAGCTAGAAGGGTGCCACCCAGGCACTCCATACCTCGGTTCCAGGAGTCCCGAGGTCCGGTGAGCAATGCAGAGGCTAGCGACCAGGGCAGTGTTTGCCCCGAGGCTCTCGGCAGTGGGGTGAGGGTGGGTTTGGATTTTAAAGAAATGCATTTCCTGAACAGATGGAGGCATCTCAGCCTAGAGTCAAAGCGGGGCTGATCCCTGGCATGTCGGATGGCAGAAGTGGCCCCAAGCCTGGTGGCTGCAGCAACCCTGGCCCCTGACCCCCAGGGCAATGGCTCCGTCCTCCACCCATCCTGGCCTGGCTGACTTCCCACAGCCCAGCCTTGCCCACAACCCTCTGAGGGCTGAGGCCTGGTCTGTCTACCTCCCTACGAGACCAGTTACCTCTAAGGTTCTCCTCCTGCTTTCTCCTGCTCTGAGCTCCATCCCTGCCAGTGGTCAGTCACACCTGCCCGGTCCCTCCAGACTCCCACCATGTGAAGTCCTAGCAGGGCCTGCGCCTCCCAGAGCGCGCCTCTCCCTGATCTCCGGGCTGGTGGCCCAGTCCCAGGAGGGTGCGGGTTTGGGACTGGCTGCACGCACACCCTCTGTACACCGCCCCCCCCCGCCCCGGGCCTCCGGCCAGGCCCCGCCCCGCACCTTGAGGTCGTCGGCCGCGTCCTGCAGCGGGCGCACGCGGTGCGTCCAGTGCTCCCCCGAGCGCTCGCAGGCCGCGCACAGCAGGCGCAGCTCGTCGCCGCAGAAGGCGGCCAGCGGCTCGCGGTGCGCGGCGCACACGCCCTGCGGGACGGGCGACGGCGGGTGCAGGCGCCGCGCCATCTCGGCCATCTTGGCGAGCGGGCGGTTGGGCCGCAGGTTCCTCTGCGGGGACAGCTCGCGGCACTCGGGGCAGGCGTACGGGCCCTCGGGCTGGCCCCAGCAGCGCCGGATGCACTCGCGGCAGAAGTTGTGGCCGCAGTCGGTCATCACCGGGTCCGTGAAGTAGTCGAGGCAGATGGCGCAGGTGGCCTCCTCCTGGAGGTTGGTGGACAGGTCGGGGGCGGCCATGGCGCCGCTGGGGCGGAGGAAGGCGGCGCTCTCCGCCGGGTCGGGCGGTGGCCTCCGCCGCCGGGACTCTGGAGAGCGCGCGGGGACGCGAGGGCTCCGGAGACGCGTGGCGCAGGGCGCAGGGCGCGGGGCAAGGGGGGGTTCCGGGGGACGCGGGGTTCAGGCCACCTGAGGTCACGAGGTTCAGGGCACCGGGGGACTCGGGACTCAGGGCTCCGGGGACGCGAGGCGCAGGGCACCGGGGGTCGCGGCACTCAGGGCTCCGCGGACGCGGGGCGCAGGGCTCCCCGACGCGGACAGGAAGAGGAGCCGCGGCGGAAGCAGGAAGCAGCTGGTTTTTTTTTTTTTTCCTCCTTTGGAACAACCCGCTTTAGCCTCGGATTGGCTGCGGCCTGTCACGCGGCCCGCGGGCCGGACAGAATTGGAGGCTGTTCACCCGGTGACCTCGCGGCGGCGCTGCCGCTGCCTGCGCGCGCGCTGGTAGCTCCAGGTCACTGCTCCCTCGCGTCCGAACCAGTTGCAGGACCCGGGCCATCGGGGCGCCCCGCACGTTCACCGGGTTCCCCGCTCAGCACAGCGACTGCGAGGACGAGGGGGGCCTGAGGCTGCGGCGGCGAGCCCCAAGCCGTGCCCAGTGCGCCCCTGGGCCGGGCACGATCGGGACGCGTGGAGGGAGGGGCTCGGCCTGCGGAGACTCTGGGCTGGTTGGGGAGGGAGGGCGTACACTGAGTGGGATTCGGGTGCCCGGCCGGCCGCAGGCTTGTGAGTGCGCCTGAAACTGCAGAGGACGGCGGGTGGAGAGGAGTCTCTCCCACCCATGACCCCTACTCTGAATTGCGCCCCGGCTTGTGCAGCTTAAACTCCCTTGAGGTTTATAGGGATCAGTGTGGAAAGTTTCATTTTCCCATCACCCCCCCCACACACACACACACCCGCGCAAGGTGCAAACATGGAATGTATGGAAGACACAGCAGGTGGACCCTGGAAGTCGCGGCTCTACGTAGAATAACCCGAAGGACAGCAGAGCCAGTGCGCGGGCTCCATCCCTAGGTGGGCGCGGGTATCCCAGGGACAGCTTTTAAAGGCAAACACGCCACACCGCGCCTGGTACTGGATGTCCTTACTCAGAATCGATCCACTAGGAAACTCAGCGGCTTTTCAGAGTTTCCTTTATGAAACACGTGTGAATATACTCTCTTAACATTTAACTGCTTTAATCGGGATTATATTTCATCTTTGTGAAACCGCCAGAGGTAAGCCTGGCAGGTGGCCTGCGCTGAGCTGGGCCACCTCACCTTCCCGTGAAACCAGGGCCACCCTCACTGCCCCAGCCTCTACCCCTATCCCTTCACCCACAAGGTCACTGTAGAGATGACCATCTGGCCTGATTTGAGGGCCCCGAGGCAGAAGAAAGTTTGCAGGGGGCCGGAGAGTTCAGGCTGGGTGTAGGTGTGCAGGTGGGACCCATCCTTCAGGTTGTAGAAGGACATGTCCCCTGCCTCGAAGTCCAGGA
The DNA here is from genome assembly GCF_003265705.2 of Callorhinus ursinus. NCBI lineage: Eukaryota > Metazoa > Chordata > Mammalia > Carnivora > Otariidae > Callorhinus > Callorhinus ursinus. Next base: position 667,997 of record NW_027397185.1, on the reverse strand, counting down.
AGACCCCTATGTGGCTGGGGGGCTCGGCCAGCGTGACAGGGGTCGGGGCAGATGTGACCGGCAGGTACTTCTTTTCCTTGCACAGCTGCACCACCCAGAACCCGTTTTCAGGGGACTTGGGGACCCTGTCCCTGCGGCTCACGTTGTCCCTGCACACGCCCAGCGCCCAGAGTGCGTCACCGGTGAGGTTCATGCCCACCTCCCAGTAGTGCCTTCCCGAGGAGAAGGTCTCCCGGCCCACCGCGCTAGGGTAGGCCAGGAATCTGTCCTTGCCGTGGGGCGCGCCCTCCAGTGGAGTAGTCAGGTGGCGCTTCTGGCGGCTCTCGTACAAGAGGAAGTAGGGGTATGCGGTGGCGGGGTCGGGCACCACATCCTCTGCAGACAGGCCAGGGGCCATGGCAAAAGGGGGCCGGATCATCCCTGCCGTCGCTGACCATCCCCTAGGCCTCCCCAAGGCTGAGTCCAGCGGTGAGCCTGGGTCCCTGCGTGGGTCCCTACCCCACCTGTCCGTATTAGTGGCGCCGAGGAGATGGGGGTCAGGGGGCCGTTTGGGCATCTCCATTTGTGTCCCCATAGGGACAGAATGGAGAGCATGGCCCTGGAGCAGAAGCTCAGGGCCCAGAGCGTGGCTGTCCATTACGGAACGGTTGCCCCAACTGGGGGCTCCCGCTGAGTGACTAGGGGCAGGGCGGGGAGTAGCCGAGAGCACCGGGGCCCCTGCTTACCTTGAAAACTCTTGAGCACCTCTATCTGCCTGGGGACCCTGCAGACCGTCCTCAGCACGGTAGGGGTGGCCTCCGGGTACTGAACACTCAGGCTGTTCTTCCTCCAGTGGACACAGGTCTCACTGTCCCCTCTGGCCCCACGCGGAGGCCCTCCCTGCGCCCATCACTGCCAACCCCGCAGGTGGCCACGTACCTGCTCAGGAGCTCCTTCATGTCCTGAGAGACAGGGAGCAGGGACGGAAATGGGCAAGGCCTCATGAGGAATGTGGGGTGTCATGGCTGCGTTTCTGGTCTGCAGAGCTAGAAGGGCTTTATGATGTTCTCCTGGGGCCCCGTACCCACTTTCCAGAGCGCCACCCTGCCGTGGCCGCACACAAGGATCCTCCACCTCTGGCCACGAGGCCCCCTGCTGTCCCCCTGTAACTGAGGACGCTGGACGCTATCCCGCTCACGAGGGGTGGTGAAGGCATGGGGCGGTGACGACCGTGGGGGGACGTGACCGGTGACCATCGAATGGGGCCTTTTGTACTTCAGACGTCTGCCTATTAGCCTGCAGACCAGCCGCTTTCTAATGGAAGACAAAACGTTCCCCAAATTTTGGGCAACTAACTTGCCTGCAGCAGGTGGCTCCCTGGGCCCAAGGCCCACGGGAGCTCAGGACGACAGACAAACCCTGGGACCGACCCAGGCAAGCAGGATGTCCAGCGCTTTGCAGGCGGCATCTGCCTCTGGTGTCTAAACACGCCTGTGCGTGTGTGCGAAATCTTATCTGTTGCCGTGGATCCCTGTGCTTGACAACTTTCCCAGCTGTCGGCCACTGTCACCCCCCGCCGTCAGGGCCTCGCTGGGCCAGTGAGCCCTCGCCCCCCTCCCCGGCCGTGGGCTAGGAAGCGAAGTGACACAGTCTGCGGGCCTGGGGCCTGGACAGACTGTCCTCCAAATGCATACGCCGGGGCCCTAGCCCCCAGGGCCCCAGAAGGTGGCTGTATTTGGAGATGGGGTCTTTACAGAGGGGGTTACAGTACAGTGAGGTGACTAGGGTGGGCCCTGACCTCAGAAGATCGGTGTCCTTGCAGGAGGCGGGGTTTAGGACACAGACACACAGAGGGACTGCCCTGTGAGGACACAAGGAGGAGAGGCCTCGGGAGGAACCAGCCCCGCCCACACCTGGAGCTCAGACTCCCAGCCCCCAGGACCAGGGGAGAGAATGTGTGTTGTTGGAGCCTCAGGCCTGTGGTCTTTGTTATGCAGCCTCAGCTGACTGAGTCAGAGCCTTCCCTGTTTATATTTGTTTTGCAGTCAGCGGCCCTGACCACACCTGGGCCTGAGCTCCTCCCCCACCAGCCAGGTGAGCAGGGGTGCTGAGGGCTCCCCTCCCCCACCAGCCAGGTGAGC
>NW_027397185.1:614145-660877 GCF_003265705.2 Callorhinus ursinus | reverse complement strand
CACCAGCCAGGTGAGCGGGGGTGCTGAGGGCTCCCCTCCACTGCCAGGTGAGCAGGGCGCCTGCCTCACCTGCAGCATCTGCAGGGGTGTGTGCTCGTCCCTGTCTTCCAGTGTCAGCAGGAGCCTCTCCAGGGCATGGCTCTGCTTCTCCAGTGTGGCTGTGCTCTCCCGCAGCCCGGCCACTACCTCGTCCTCCTGCTTCAGGGCCTGGAGGAGGCACTGCTCCTTCTCAAGCAGGAGGAGGCCCATCTTCTCAAACTCCAGCAGGATGCACTGCCTGTGCTCATTCACCTTCACCTGCCGGGGGGGGGGGGGGGACAGGGGATGAGGGGCAGCCCCACAGCCGCTGCTCCCCCAGGTGTCCACTCTCTTCCTGACCAGCCGCACCCACCAGCTTGGATACTGGCAGCCCTCCACCCCAGGGCCCTGACGACCCCCAGAAAATAAGCCGTCCCTGGAGGGGTGGGAGTGTCTGTGGGGTACCAGGTGGGGTCCCAAGCAGCAGCATGCGGCCCTTCGCGGGCCCTCCGTCCCATGTCTGTGACGCGGCCAGCCTGGGCCAAGCACACGTCCTGATTCTAGCGGGGCCTCCGAGCTCTGGGTGTGTTCTCATCCACAGAGGACAGCGATCTCCCCCCACCCCCCACCCCATGGGGCTGCTGTGTGCGCACACCCCAGCCCCCAGCACCTGCCTGCCACTCGGCCAAGGTCTGTTTCTCCCTGGCCTGCAGCTTCCCCAACTTCATCATCTCCTCCCGAAGGTACCCCATGTCCGCCTCCAACTTCAACTGTGGGACACAGCAGCATGTGGGGTCAGGGCCCCTCATACCCTGGCATCTGGACGGCATCCCCTGAAGCTGCACCCCCCTCAAAGAACACCGTGAGGGGGTGCTGGGGGTGGACACACGCCACCCAAAACGTGCCGCTTTCCAACAGTTATTTTGGGCTGGAACCAATCGAGAAGGAACAGCAGCAAAAAGACACCCTCCCAGGGCTCCCCTTTTCTGACTGAGCACCCAAACTTCTGAGAAGTGAGAGGAGCCATGAATCCCCTCTCCTGGGAAGTTTTATGGCCGAATAGGAAGAAGGACCTGTACAGGCGCCAAGATGAAGCTGAATCCTGACCCCAGCCCCACGGTGTGAGGATGGGGGCGGGGAGGGCGGGGGAGGTGCTGAGGCCCCGAGGGTGGAGCCCCCAGGAGCGGGATTAGTGCCCTCGAGCCTCCCGCCCAGTGAGGACACAAGGCAAAGACTGCCCCCCAGGAACCAGGGCGCGCTCTCTTCCCCAGCGGTGCTGGATCCCTGACTGGTGGACCTGGGTAGGGCCTTCTTCAGCCCGGACTCCCGAATAACCGTGGCCTGGCTGCCCACGCGGCTGTGGGAGCACACAGACACTCGCCACGCGGTCCCACACGTGGGCGGCTGGTTATGGTAGCCGTCCTTCCCGCCTGCCTTCTGACACATGCACTTGGCCCCCTCCCGCATTCCCCTGCCCCCAGCCCCGGATCCACCTTGTACTCCTGCACCGCCTCCTCGATAGGGACCACCCTATGGGGCCGGTTCTCCCAGGACTCGCTGCAGACGACACAGATGGGGCTCTGGTCATCCTCACAGAAGAGTCTGAGCAGCTCCTGGTGCACACCGCACAGGTCCCGGCTCTGGAAGGCTGGGTGCTGCCGCACCATCTCAGCCACCTGGGTCAGCCCGCGGTTGGGCCGCAAGTTCCTCTGGGGCGACAGCTCGCGGCACTCGGGGCAGGGGAAGGAGCGCCTCCACTTCCTGCCCCCCTTCCTGCCTTTGGCCTTCTCCCAGGTTAGCCGGATGCACTCGCGGCAGAAGTTGTGGCCACAGGTGGTCATCACGGGATCCGTGAAGTAGTCGAGGCAGATGGAGCATGTGGCCGCCTCCTGGAGGTTTCTGGCAAGTCCCAAGGCATCCATGTCTCCTGGGGAAGGAACACAATGTCCCTCACACCCTCCTCCAAGGAGCCCTGTCTTTGGCTGGCCCCACCCACGTTAGGGAGAATCATGCTAAGCTGGTTTAGAGTGCCCCCCAATATGTATGACCTATTTCCTTGGCCCCCCACTGACCTGTCTAGAGCAAGAATCCTGTTAGGCCAGTCTGGCAAGAATCCCCCTCCCCATGGCACCTCTTCATGATTTTCCATCACTGACCTGCCCCCCCACCCCTCTGCTCTTTGGCCATAAATCCCGACTTCTGCCCCCTATTTGACATGACCCAGTTCTCTGCAGGGATCTCTTTCCCCCTATTGCAATAACCCTGAACAAAGTGTTTCTGCTGTTCTAACTCTGGACCATCTGTGGTCTTCCTTGACAAGGTGTTGTGCAGAAAAGACAGTTGCGTGTGCATGCATGCCCAGAACGTAGACACATGAACACAGGTGTAACCGCAACTGTGAGCGCACACCCCACACACTGAGGCATGCACACACAGTATGCACACATGCACTCACACAAAGACTGCCCACATGCACAGGGCACGTGCACACGCACACATGGTATACACGCATGCACACATACGCACATGCACAGGGCACGCACACACGGTATACAGACATGCACAGGGCACGTGCACACACGCACACACATGCACAGGACACAAGCACACCCACACATGGTATGCACACATAGGCACGTGCACACGCACACACGCACACACGGTATACACACATGCACAGGGCACGTGCGCACACGCACACGGTATACACATGCACACATACACACATGCACAGGGCACATGCACACACGCACATGCTATGCACACACACAGGGCTCATACACGCGCACAGAGTTTGGCCTGCCACTACCCCTGACCTCATGCCCTGGAGGTCCAAAGCCGCCCAGGCGGGTCACGGGGGCTACTGGAGCCCTGTTAGAGGCTGGATTTGCACATCATTCCTGGGCTGCAGGCCCTACCCCAGCCCCAGTTTCTGCAGTCATCTGAAGGGGTGGGGGCTGGGTGCCTCAGACATTCCACGGTCCCTGACAGGGGTTTCAGTTTACCTGGAGCTGTCTCTGCAGAGACTTTGGGGTCAGTCTTGCTCTCAGCTCTCAGCCACCCCGAGGTGCACGCCTGCACACCCAGCAGAAGCAGGGGAAAGCGCGGCAGTCTGGTGGGTTGGGGGTCCGGCTCCAGGGGGAGCCCGGGTCAGTGACGACGGACAGGCCACCCTCCGTCCTTGCTCCTCTGTAAATGCGGGGGTCGGGTGGGGAAACCAGTTCGCCGTCTGCTTCCACTTTGTAACCATCTTCAAAGCGGGGTCTGCTACTGGGCCAGCAGTGCACGCGGTCCCGACCTGAGCCTCAGGGCCCACAGGGTGACCACCCGCCGGCCCCGGGGTCTTGAGGAACTGGTACTTACCGGGGAGGGGGCCGCGGGCCGCACCTCGAAGGGCGTCCGCAGCCAAGCGCGCAAACAGCGCCCGGGAAAGCCTGCGTTTGCGTGCTGACGACCATCGGAACGATGGCCACGGGGGCGCGGGGGGCCGCGGGGGGCGCAGGGCTTTGTGGCGTCAGCAGCCCGAGGGTGGGGGCGGGAGCCTCTTGACAGGCAAGGGCGAGCGCAGAGTCGGCGGGGGTGGGGGGGTGGGAAGTAGGGGGTTCTGGCAGCGGGGGTGGGGGGGGGGGAGGGCATGGTAGGGACTGGATGGGGAGCCGGCATAGGCCAATCCCGAGGATCTTTCTGAGAGGTAGGAGAAAGGGGGGTGTGGGCCTGCGGGGTGGAGGGGAGCCGGATATGGATCCCCAGTGCAGAAGACTAGAGAGGAAGAGAGCAAGTCTGGGCGTTGGGCGAGGTGAAGGGGTTGAAGGGGTCTCTGCAGAGGAGTGGGTAGATGAAGGGGGTCGCGGGGGGTGGCAGCAGGGTGCGTGCCCCATTGGGGGAGATGAAGGGAGGGCGCCCCGTTGGGGGAGGTGAAGGGGTCGCTGGGTGGGGGAAATGAAAATGGGGGTCGCCCCGTTTGGGGAAGTGGGGTGTCTGGGGGGAGATGAAGGGGGTTACCCCGTTGGGGAAGGTGAAGGGGTCACTGGGTTTGGAGAAAATAACAGGGATCGCCCCGTTGGGGGAGGTGAAGGGGTCGCTGGGGGGCAGATGAAGGGGGGTCGCCCCGTTGGGGGAGGTGAAGGGCTTCTCAGCCAGGCCTGCCGCAGACCTACCTCTCTGGTGGTGGCCTCGCTAGTGGTCAGAGCCGGGTAGAGGGGAGGGGGGCGGCATCCAGATCCAGGGGTAGGGAAGGGGGGGGCAACCAGGGGGGTGTGGGGGCTCCAGGCGGGGTCGACCCCTTGGGGTGTTGCCACCGCAGGAGGTGGCTTTGGCGGGTCGCTGCCCCCAACCCCGACCTAGCCCTGGCTGGTGGCTGCATGCCCGCAAGTCCTGGGTCCTGGGGGAGCGGACAGGTGAGGGAACTGAGCCTGGGCCCCCACAGGAGGGCGGGAAAGCAGTTGTGCGGGTGTAGACGCACGCTGGGACCGTCTGGCCGCTCATCCCGTGTGTGTGTGCGCGCGCGCGCGCGAGCGCGCCTGGGCAGTGCAGGGAGGAGGGGCGACAACTTGCTGAATCTAATCTCCCCTCCAGGAGGCCCTGACCCCTCTGTTGTCCTTTCCACCGGAAGGGCGGAGGGTATCTTTCATTTTAGGACATGGAGTCACAGAATGTTTAAAACTTTAATTAAAATTTTCAGGAAAGCACACAAGAAAGCAATGGATCCCATACTAACACCTTTTAGGGTGGTTGCTGTATCTGTCGTCCTGTCTTGTCTTGAAGGAAGAATGTTTGTGTTGTTTGAGCAAACCCCAGACACCCCTGCACGCACCTCCACCTGCTGCTTCCTGTAGGGCAGGAAATATCTGGAGCCCCCCCGGTTGCACTGACAGCAGACCGAGTATCCGGAGAAAATACTGCCTGTATTTTGTATGCATTGGGAGCCCGCAAAGGAACTAGCCGGCTTGTTAAATGGTAGAAGGCTTTTCAGAACATGAGGTCTACACCTGACTTAGTAGGGGAAATGGAGGGGAGAAATGGCCTCTATGGGTCCAATGAGCAGGTCCGTTTAGGAAAGGCAAGCGGGTTTTGAGGAGAACGGGAGGTAAGAAAGCTTGTTTTTTTTTTTTTTTTTTTTTTTTTTTGGTAAGAAAGCTTGTGATTTTGCTTGTCTGTACGGCTATGAGTGGTCCATCTCCTTCGGGTGGGAAGCCGCTCCCAGAGGGGTTTAGGGCAGCCTCACTTCCCAGACCTTGCTTTTAGTCTAACAAGAGACGCTCCCAGGAGGCTTTCTTTTGCATCAGTTGGATCTTAAGTGTCTTTATCTTAAAATAATGCGGCAATTCTGGGGTCTGGAGTGGCCCCCACACTTCCCACACATCTCCAAAACTGTGTTTCTTGCATAACCACCACACACAGTAATTCCTTGTTTTATTTGCCCTCTGGTCCTTACCCAGACTCCACCTCTTACCTCAACAGTGACTGTTAAAAAAAAGTTGGTTTGAATCAGGATCCAAACAAGGTGATGAGGTCTCTTAGGACTTTAGATTGGTACTGTTCCTCTTCTCTTTCTTACGTACTTTTCCTCATCCTCCATCATCTAAATGCCGGTGACTGCAGGCCTCAGGGCAGGTGTCCTATGAGTCTGTCACCTTGCTTCTTTAGACTGTTCCTGATGTTATCCCTCCATCCTGGGAACGCCTTGCCAAAGGAGGTTTGCTTTATTTTTTTAAAAGATTTTATTTATGTATTTGAGAGAGAACACATGAACAGAGGGGAAATGCAGAGAGGAGAGGGAGAAGCAGACTCTCTGCGGAGCAGGGAGCCTGATGCGGGGCTCGATCCCAGGATGCTGGGATCACAACCCGAGCTGAAGGCAGACACTTCACCATCTGAGCCACCCAGATGCCCCTAGGGAGGTTTGCTCTAGAGCTGAATTTTGCACCAGGGCTACACAGTAGGATCCCCCCACCCCCATCTTGCCCTGGGATTTTGTTTTTAAGTAGGCTCCATTCCCAGGGGCTCTAAATCATGACCCTGGGATCAAGACTCAGGTGCTCAACCGACTGAGCCACCGAGGTGCCCCAGCCCCCTGTGTGGGGCCAGCTCAGAATCTCTGCAGAGGGGCCTGGTACTGCTGTTTGTAAAAATCTCAGACAGCATCTCACTGGAAGAACAAACACAATGAAAAGTAAGAGTTTTGGGTCTCCCTGTGGAACATAAGAGACTCCCCCACCTTTCCCCTTCAGAATTTCTTTTTCTGTCCCTTGAAAATGCATGCCAATCTTTTCAATGGCTGAAGAAAGACCGGGGAACATCTCAGGGGCGCTCTGATTGGATGCTCATTCAACAGCAAACTTGCTTTCTCCTCGCACTTTGTGGAGACGTTTTCTGGGTTGGGAGGAGATTTCATGGTATGTCATTATATTTCTGTGTCAATAACGTGCCACCACAGTTGGAACTGGGTTGGTTCTGGACGTGATCCGATTCACTCAAAGATTTGGATGTTTTGTTTCTGTCCACATTTGCCACTTTTAGTCAGAGAAACAGAAACACAAAATTAAAGCCTGAAAGGAAATATAAAGTTTCAACTGTTGATTTTTGTGCTTTTAGAGCATTTGTTCTTCTAAGGTGTAGGCCAGGGAAATCTTCCTCTCTACCCTCTTAGGTTCTAACCCTGAGGCCTGTGAATTAAACAGACAAACCACAGAATAATAGAGGAAAAGCATATGCAATTTTACTTGATGTTATTTTTTTACATCCCTGTGGGCTTCATAGTAAGATTTCAAAAACCCAAAGCAACAGACTCGGGGGCTTATATACAATTTTAACAAAGGGTGATCTATTGTGCAGAACTGACAAGACAAAAGGGAGTTTGGGTGGTAAATGTATGTGGGGAAACCAACTAAATCAGCGTTATTTAATAATGTTGGCTTATGCAGACTCAGAAGTGGGGGTTGAGGAGCTAGATCAGGCATCAAGGAGGGGGGGTCTCACCAAGTGGACTCAGCAGGATTCTTGCTACAACTGGGCTGTGCAGGGTTGGACACGGAAACCCACGGAGGAGGTCTTGAGGAGGACAGGGCTCAGAGGAGCCTGGCTGGGGGTTCAGGAGAGTCAAGCTTGAGCTTGCACTAAGATCCCCTGCGGTCTGTGGGAGCGGGGGGGATGTGCACACTCTGCAGTGACGTCTGGGGCCACTGGGGGAACCACCCGCATTCCTGTATACCTTAGGGGCAGTATTGTATGGAATAAAGCGTGGAGGAAATTGAACTACATTCAGTGTCACTTTTGGGTGTCATTTCCCCAGAGCTGTGGACTCTTGGTGTCAGATGGGGCCCCGGTGGTCCAGCCACCTCGCAAAGCAGGACGCTTTCTGCATAACCCTCACAATGGGCACCCGGCTCCCAGTGAATGAGATGCTTGCCTGTCCTCTCTCAGGAATCTGGTGGGAATGGTCTTAGGTCAAGTGCACAACCGTGCAACCTCAAGGCCTGGTTCTGGTTTCGCCTGTCTTCTTCTACCTCATGTTGTCCTTCCAATGTCTGGAGGTCTCGATTTTTTTTTCAAAGATTATTCATTTATTTGAGAGAAAGAGAGAGAGCACAAGCAGAGGAAGGGGCAGAGGGAGAGGGAGAGGCGGACTCTCTGCTGAGCAAGGAGCCCGACACAGGACTCGATCCCAGGACCCTGAGATCTTGACCCGAGCTGAAAGCAGACGCTTCAGGGACTAAGCCACCCAGGCGCCCCTGGAGGTCTCAACTTTGTTGTTCACCCCACACCTTTCCCCCGACCCCTCTCTACCAGATTATAGCCCCAATACCTGCGTTGCTGTCACCATTTCCTGCTGATGTGATTGTTTTTATCTACCGTTACCAGAGAACCTGCTGTATCTGTCAGGATTTTATGGCCGAAACAAACAGTCCTGCATCCCGGATGCAGCAGATAGCCACAGCAAAGGTTATTTCTCACTCACTACATGTGCACCATGGGCCTTGTAGGGGAGGGGGAAATCTTTCCTTCTACCCTCTTATGTTCCGTACCCGGGGTCTGTGAATTAGACAACAGCCAGATTAATAGGTGAGAAGGCATACAAATTTTATCTTATGTTTTTAATTGTCTGTGTATGGGGACTTCACAGAAAAGAAGTGAAAACACAAATTGGCCTCTATACCATTTTAACAAAAGCTGGTAAGCTGTGAAGTACCAAAGACTTGTTCATGCAGACTCATCTCAGTCCCATCTCTGGTGATGAGAGTCACTGTCCTCTTCCTGGCACAGGAGAGGGGCACCTTTGCAAACAGAAATTGTCTGTCCAAATAGGAATTTCTGCTTTGCTTGTAGAGAGAATAGGCGGGAGGGCAGAGAGCTCCCCCTGCATTTGCTGTTTCTCAGTTGCCTTCAGCTCAAAATCACCCGTCTGCAAAGTGGTGTATTGTGGGGTCACACACCCTGATCCCCTTCAGTCTCTTGGTGATTGCTCTGCAATGCGTCCTCATGCTGGAGGCCAGGTCACGGGCTCTACCATGGGATGGTGGTCACCAGCAAGCAAAGCCAGTTATTCCAGAACATTTAGGAAGGTTGGTCCTGCGACTTAACGAGGGCGCAGTTACTCTGAGGCTTTGGGACCCGAGCCACAGGCGCTGTAGTGACGGCTGGAAGCGTCTGTTTAGGTCTCTGCTCCTTCCCACATCCCCGTGCGGACAGCTGAGACCACGGAGCCTTCCCTGCTTTGGGGTGTGCTCTTACCCTTTTCTGGGTGACCCTCTTCAGGGCAGAGAGCTGCCCGTCTGTCCAGTCTGCACCCTCTCCCCCCGGGCAGTGGTGGGCATGGGTCAGACCTCTTTCTCGGGGTAGTTCTAGTCTCCACCTGCCTCTCTTCTTGTGGACGGGGTCACCGGACCATTGAAGGCAGTTCCCGGTGGGGCCCGTCAGACAGGCAGGGGCAGGTGCACAGCTGGAAAAGCCTGGAATCCAGTTCCTGGCTTCCTGGACCAGCCTCATGCAACAAAAAATGCAATGACCCACGGCCCTCCGAGGCTCACGCCTTTCAGTTTACCCCCCAGAGTGAGAGTGAAGGAAGTCTCTCTTGCCCCCACACCTAGAAACTCCCGTCTAAGTGGCAGGGAGAAAAAGAACTAATTCTAATGCTACTTTTAAGTGTAAGGATAATGTATCCGTCAGCTGAGGCTGCGTAACAAAGACCAAAGCCTTGGCGACTCCAACAACACACGTACTGTCTCCCTGTCCTGGGGGCTGGGAGTCTGAGCTCCGGCGTGCGTGGGGCTGGTTCCTCCCGAGGCCTCTCTCCCCGGCACGCACACAGGCTTACTGTGAAAAACATGCTTCCATGTGTTTCACAGACTTTCAATCCTCTGCTTCGCTTCTGATCCCCACATGTTGTGGGGGGAGGGGTGCTTCTTTCACACCAAGCAAGCCTGTGACAGAGGCGGGGGGCCTGCAGTGTGACTCAGCTCCAACCGTCTATGTGGGGACAGCGTCAGACCCCACAGCTTCAGGGTTCAGGCCCACTGCCCCCCCACTGCAGATGCCAGTCCCAAGTGCGGGGTCCCCCGTGCTCTGACCTGCTGGCTACAGATCCGAGGTTCCCATGGCCGCCTCCTCGGGTTCCATTAACTCGCTGGAGTGGCTCACAGAAAGACATTTCACTTGCTGGCTTCCCAGCTTGTTGCAAAAGGCACAAGAGGATATGAATCAGCAGCCGCAGCGAGATCTGGAGTGGTCCCGCCTGCAGGAACTTTTGTCCCCATGGAGCTGAGGGTGCACCACGCTCCCTGCATGTGCATGCTTTCTTGTCCCCCGGCCACAGCTGCCATCGTCAGGGGCTTTCCAAACTCACCTCATCGACACACTCAGGTGTGGTGGGCAGGGGCTTGCTGTAAATAGCAAAAGTCACTCTTATCACCTGAATCACAGAAATGTCTGAAGGGTTTGAGACCAAACACATTTATTATAAGCCACAGTATCACAGCTGTCCTCTCTCCACAGCCTCACATGGGCGTCCCTCTGTGCGTCTCTGCATCCTAATCTCCTCTTCTTCTAAGGACATCGGTCCTATGAGATTAGGACTGACCATAGGGACCGCATTTTCTCTTATGAACACTTTAAAGGCCCTATCTCCAAACACAGCCTCGTTGAGTTCCTGGGCGTTGGGGTGCAGCACAGGGATTTTGCAGGGTTTGGCGGTGCCCACAATTCGGCCCATCACAGACAGTGGGCACACTGAGGCTCCGTCCCCTTACTTGGACTGTCTGATGTGACTTTCTGACAGTCTTCTGGGCCAGATGCTGCTGACATGCTTATGTCCGGGGCACAGACGTGGGAAGAAGGGAGCATCTCCCGCAAGGACCGCAGGACAGGCTCAGTGGGTTGGTTGGAGATGATGGACCGTGGGGCTGGCCAGCGATCAGGAGTCGTCTGCTGGCCTGAAACCCTCCTGGGAACGCCACGGGCACAGCCTGAAAGTGGGCCCTGTACTCAGAGGGCAAGGAGACACCCCAGAGACGGGCTTGCAGACGACAGTCGTAGGAGGCAGAGGGAACTCACCAGGCTTGTCTTGGGCGGCAGCAAGGCCAACAGACCCCCACAGCAGCCTGCCAAATCTGATAAGCTTGTGAAGAGGCCTTGGCCGGGCTCAGTGACCACACCACGCAGGCGTCTTAAGCGCTCACCGGCGTCTGAAGGCTCCGTCCTTGGAGCAGCCCCTGCGGGCGGGAGAGGCAAGTGGAACCCACACTCTTAGGACCCAGGGTGGTGACAAGCCTCCGAGCGCCCGGGTCCTGCTCTCGGCTCGATAGGTGGTCACGCCGTTTTTACGTCATTCCCCAACGCTGCCCCTTAAGAAGGGCCACCGATGAGGGTCCCCTGGTTCCTCCGGACTCTCCGATCAGGAAGCTGAGCATGCTCCCTGCCATACCCCAGCCACAGAGCAGCCCCAGCTCCCTGCGTCCCCCACCCCCGCGGGAGCACCAACCCCCCAGGAATCTTGCCGAATACACCTGCTGTGCCCTCCCCTCCGCGATGCCCGTCCGGGGCTCCGGGCCAGGACTCTTGTTTCCTCTCGGGATTGCGAGAATCCCTACGGCCCCTCCTTTTCTTTCAGCGTGGCAGGGGATGCTCTTCGCCAGCTGGATGTCCTTGGGCATGATGGGGACGCGCTTGGCGTGGATGGCGCACAGCCTGGTGTCCTCGAAGAGCCCCAGCAGGCAGGCCTCGCACGCCTCCTGCAGGGCCATCACGGCCGAGCTCTGGAAGCGCAGGTCGGTCTTGAAGTCCTGCGCGATCTCGCGCACCAGCCGCTGGAACGGCAGCTTGCGGATCAGCAGCTCGGTGGACTTCGGGGAGCGCCGGATCTCGCGGAGGACCACAGTGCGGGGCCGGTGGCGGTGCGGCTTCTTGACGCCGCCGGCGGCCCGCGCGCTTTGGCGAGCCACCTTAGTAGCCAACTGCTTGCGGGGCGCCTTGCCGCCGGTCGACTTGAGCGCGGTCTGCTCGGTGCGTGCCTTGGCCGAGGCGTAGCTAAAGTACTGAACCCGCGGCTGCTGCAGATCGCCTACAGCTGACGCCCCAGCAGCGCCTGCTTTTATAGAGGCTGCAGCCTCCCCATTGGCCGGCCGCTGGGTGGCGCGATGGCAGGCTGCGCTGTGATTGGCCCGCTGCACGCTCCGCTCGGCCGCCTGCCCCTTATCCGCGCCCGGCGCCGGCGTGACTGCCAGTCAGGTCGGGGTCTCGCAGCGGTCAGACGAGCTTGTTCCCGCCCTCGCAGCAGCGGGGCAGGGTCGGGCCACGTGGCCGCCGGCGTCGCCTCTCCCCGCACGGCCCCCTCCTTTCTCCCTCAGCACTCCCCCTGGCTCCCGAACGCTCCGGGGGCGAGAAGAACCTTCTAGAAGTGTGCCTTCTGCGTTCGGCCTTTCCATGGTGACAGTGTTGAATTTTCCCAGCCGCCGGTGAAAGGCCCAGCACAGGGCTGGGCACAGACCCTCCGCGTCCCCATCCTTCCCTCGGGGGTGATTAGTGCGCTGCCCGTCCGCACAGCTGGACCCCAACGACCCCAACAAGGTGCTGCTGCGCCCAGATTGGGTTCAGTGGCCGTGCTTCCCCAGCTGCTGCCCTCTGGCCCCTCCTGGGGCCTGGCCCCCCAGCCCCGGGCGTCCCCCTGCAGCACTCGCTGTTTCTAGTCTGTGCCCTCCTCCCTGTGAGAGAAGAGCCCGCATTGCCCAACCCTTGAGGCACTTGCGGACCCCAAGTTTACGGCCCACGGGTGGGCCAAATGTGCCATCCCAAAACGTGCAAGGTCCACCCCAGGGTAATTTTGAGCTAAAGGCACTTGGAAATGCAAGCAGACGCAAGGGGAGAGCTCAAAGCCCTCGTTTTCTTCCCGAAAGCAGAGCTGAGATTCCCATGTGAAAGCTGACAGGTCTACAGCTGCAGAGAAGAAACATTTTCATCATCATGGAGGGCAAGTGCTCTTCCTCTGCCCTTCCCCCACCCCCACACTTGCTCGCTCTCTAAAATAAAATCTTAAGAAAAAGAATTTAAAAGCTTTTGTGAATCTGTTTTTGTTTTTGTTTTTGTTTTTTAAGAGCCCCTGCTGAAGCCTAAGATGAGTAGAGGGAAGACTTTTCCTGCCCTGTTGCAAGAGTCTTCTCTCCTCCCTTGTACTAGTCCTTTCAGATAAAAGTCTCTCCTTACTAAATCTGGGCTTTTTTTAGTTGGTCATGATTGTCACACAGAATCTCTGCCGTCGTCCCCAAGTCAGGTCGGATTGGCTAGGTGCCAGGGAGAAGAGCTGAGGGACCGCCCCAAGGTTGCCTGGCCCATATGGTGTGGGTCTGACACAGTCAGAAATAGGGAAAGAGAGCCCATGCTTTGAGTCATTTGACCTTGGCCAGTGTATAGCTTCCCTGGGGGCCCAGAAGCAGGGCCCACACCCTTGAAAAGCTGAGAATTTCTTTATCACACGTAAAACCTCTTTTTAGGTGGTTCCGTTAACAGTTTTAATGATCTCAAGAACTGAGTTTCCTGTGGTTCCTACTCAGAGGTGTCAAGGCCCAGGGGGAAATCATCCCCTAGGAAAACTCCCCAAGAGGAGAGAGATCATCTCTCTGAGGACAGCCGCAGAGGCAAACATTCCCCCCGAGGTTCTGGCTTGTCTGGGACACGTGCATTTTACGGATGAGGTTGTGTGTGCTCTGTGCATACATTTGGTGCCAATCACTGTGATGAGGAGAACAAAGGCAAGAGAAAAGCTGCTATAAGGAAACCCCCTTACAGCTTGTAGCCCCCTGATAAATCCCTCAGCGGGCCAGAGTGTGACCTACAACTCTCCAGGAACTCGCGGGTGCCCTAATGTTGACGTTTTATTTGGGACTAGAGACAACCTTCTCTTGACAATAGCCAGACCTCTGGGGTTCCGTAGACCTCACTTTTAGCCTACAGAACTTCCTTAGAAACATACGTTATCTCTACCCTCCCTCCACACACGGAAAGTAGTCATCAGCCACCCCTGCCGCTCTTTCTGCCCGTGGGTCTTGTCCCTGTGCTTTAAGAGAAACACCTCTGTCCACCAAAGACGTCTCAAGAATTCTTTCTTGACCATCGCCTTTGGTGACCCCGCTCCAGCTGTTCAGCCTCCCTCCTGCGTCTGAGGGAATCCCTCCCTGAGCTAGAACATTCTTTCCTTTGCTCTCACCACTGACGGTGTTTGCAGGTGCAACTCGGGAAATACGGGCTTGTGTGAAGCACTTTGTTGTAGGTCCTTTGGGATTTGAGGTCCCAGGTGGTTGACCTCGTGCATCATTTCTGTGGAGTCCTAGGGGAGCTATCGGGACTTCCAGGAGCTCACTCCACAGGTGGAGTGGGGTCCTTCCAGGGGCAGGTGGTCGTGGATAAACAGTGCACGAAGGTTCCCCCAGAGCGGACAACTACAGAGGACGCTCAGGTGTCCAGGTGCTGGGAGGACCCTTCCGATACCCCCCAACTGACATCCCGTTCCTCCGGCCCCCTTTATGGGAAATTCCTGCTGAGCATCTGCAGGTCCTGCCCTCCCGTTCTCTGGCCCTGAACACAGTGAGCGTTGAATTCACGTTGCCCAGAACCCCATGAGGTGACGGCATTCAGTGCCAGGAGTCTGGGGCGCACCCCAGGCACCCACCGTCACCCACCATGGAGCCTTTGGAGGACCCGTGAGGCACCAAAGTGCCTCCAAAACTGCAGACTGGGCCTGGTTCTCCAGCCATGATGGGGTTCCCCTAACAGGTGTGCTCCCTGTTTAGACCCATTTCATAGGAGGCTCCGCTTGGGGTCGTCTCCACTGTGATGATTCCCCTTGGCGTCCACAGTAGGAAAGAACTCTGCCACGGGGTTCAATCCATGTCCTGCTAACGCTTTGTAACTTTTTCCTTTTTAGGAAGTCTTGTTTTCTGTTTCGGTGAATAGGTGGCAAGAATTTAATTCTTTTTCTGTTTTTGGCCTCAGGAATTCCTCTGGCAGTTCGGTGAAGCTCAGAATATTTTAAAACATTTAAAAATGCATACCATGAAATGTCTCAGAATGTTTTTAAATGCATGACATTTTTTATTTTTTTTAAAGATGTATTTATTTGAGAGGGCGAGAAAGAGAGAGAGAGAGCACATGAGAGCGGGGAGAGTCAGAGGGAGAAGCAGACTCCCCGCTGAGCAGGGAGCCCGATGTGGGACTCGATCCCGGGACTCCGGGATCATGACCTAAGCCGAAGGCAGTCGCTTAACCAACTGAGCCACCCAGGCGCCCTGCATGACATTTTTTAGAACTGCAAAGGAAATCGGTGGTGCTGAAATAAATTGTCAAAATGTATACAAATTAATTATGTGTATACGATACATACAGTTGTACGTGTATAAATGTGCATCTTATTACTGCAGTAAATGCAAAGTTCTACCAGGGAAGGACTTGTTCCTTTTGCCTCGGTGATTCTGACCACGTCTCTCTTGGCACTTCCGTCCCTCCGCGTACATACCCGTCTGTCTACTCTATCCCCTGGAGCCCTTAGCATAATATCACAGCTGTTTTAAATCCCCGGTCTGCTAATTCCAACACCTGTGTCAGCCTGCGTCTGGTCCTGACGGCTGTTTAGCTCTTCAGACGGAGTTTTCCTCGCCTGTGGGCATGTCTGGTAATTTCTGGTTGGAAGCCAGACATGCGGTTCATGCTGGGTGATGAGAACTCGAGTGAGTCAGCTTCGAGGGGGAGGGTCTGTGCTGCTCCGGGTGTGGGGGGTTGGGCTGCACTTAGCGTGTAGGGTAGCTCCAGGCCCCAGAAGCTCCTAATACCCCTAGGGTCCTCGTTTGTGTGCCCTGCTGTCTTTGTGCTTCCCGAAGAACCCCGTCTCTGATGGAGTGGCTCTTCGGCCCTCCCCGCTCTGACCCCCTGGCGGGATGCTGCTGGGGCGGTGGTAGGCCATGGGCAGGCGGAGCGTGCCCCTCTGTTTAAGTCTCAGCCTCTTCACGGCCCATGTCGCTGGGCTGTGACCCTCACAGGAGCCTCATAGGGGAAGGCTGGCATTTGCACAGGGCCCGAGGTGGGAGCGCACAGCTCCTAATTCTGCTCACCATAGGGAAACTCAGGGAACACAGGGGCACCTAGAAAAAGAAGGAAACGCAGACAGCACCTGGTGTTGGTGACTTTTGTGCACTGGCTTGACTGCTGTGTAGGGCACCCAGATTACCCACGAATCTGAGTGTGTCTGTGAGGTGTTTCTGGCTGAGATTCCCTTGTGAATGGATGGACTCAGTACAGCCCATGGCTCCCTCCAATGTGGGTGGGCATCACTGAGGCCGCTGAGGGCCAGGATAGAACAAAGGGTGGAGGAAGGAGCCCTTCCGTCTGGCTGAGGAGTTAGGGCGTCCATCCTCTCCTTGAGGCTCCTCATTCCCAGGCCCTCAGACTCAGAGTACATTATATGTATAATTGTATATATGTGATACAGATATCTTACTAATAAAAGGATTAATAAGAACGATATATCTAAATATCTTATTAATTCTATTTGTAGGGAGCACCCTAACTGATACACACCTTTTCAGACAAAAGTGAAGGTAAACGGAACAAAAGCCTCCTACACCCAGGGGCCGCGGCATTTGAGAGCGTGCTAGATGTCGACGCAGGTGGGGGTGCGGGTGAACTGGATGGAGGTGCCGGGGCCCATTGGGGAAGTCAGGGAACCCGGGTTAGATTGTATAGGTTACAGGCAGTCAAATTTTTGAGTATTTTAGGAGAGATGAGTGCTTTTACGGATGGCACCCCATTTAGTGCCGGCTCTCACCGGGTGCATGACTTCCGAGAGCCGTTCTGCCACTTCATCCCTCGAGGGGCAGATGAGCTGGCCAGGGTCCCTATGTACGGGGCCACCAAGGATGTCACCAAGTACACCAGCTCTGAGTGCGTTTTCGGAGCTTCAGAGTACGGGTCAGGCCCTGCAGCAGCTCTCTCCAGAGACCCCTGCAACTCTTTCCTCCAGGTTCCAGCAGGAAACACAGCGACACAGCATGTGGATTCGGAAAACCGGTTTATTTGGCTTATAGATAGTGCTCCTCCTCTGTGACGGGCTGAAGTGTATCCCTCCCTAGGTTCCTATGTGCGAGAACTGACATCCGACCCCTCTGAAGGTGACTGTGTTTGGAGACCGAGTCTTCAGGCAGGTCATTAAGGTAAAGTGAGGTCATTAGAGTGAGCCCTAGTTTAATTCGACAGGTTTCCTCATCTCAAGGGAAAACCTGGGAGGCGCCTGGGGACTCAGTCGGGTGAGCATCCGACTCTTGATTTCGGCTCCGGTGGTGATCTCGGGTCTGGAGCAGATACGGCCCTCACGGCCCCAAAGGAACCAACCCTGCCAACACTTTGATGTTGGACTTCTAGTTTCCAGAACTGGGGCGCGTTACATTCTTTCTCTTTTTTTAAATATTAATTTAATTATTTGAGAGCGAGCACTTACGAGCACAGAGGGAAAGGCCGACTCCCCGCTGAGCAGGGCCGGACGGACGTGGGCCTCCACCCCAGGACCCTGAGATCATGACCTGAGCCGAAGGCAGACGCTTCACCTTCCGAATAAATCCTAAATACCCTCGTACGTTGAAGTATATATCGTTTCCCTAAGAAAACTAACAAACACCCCGCAGAGACACCCCCAAACCCTCTTTCTCTACATTCTCTGATATTCCAGAAAAAAGAACCGGATTTCTTTGTCACTCGGAAGGTGATGGGTTTCACCGTTAGACGTCATGCTGGGTCTTCATCACAACGAGGAGCCATGAATTTACCATCAACCCCAAATGCCCCATTTATAGCGCTCACCTCGCGGGACGGAAATCACCAGCGCTTTTCGGGAGCCCAGCTTCGCTCTGGCAGCGGGAGTAACCGCAGGAGCGCTATTTCAAGGGCTTCTGGGGCATCTGTGTTCTGATTGGCTCGCTTTCCCAGCTATTCAATCCAATCAGAGAGCCGAGCTGCCTCCGGCTATGTAAATATGCTCTTTGATCCAATCCCATGCTGCCTGTTCCCAAGCCCTCATTTGCATGTAAGCCACATAAATAGGACGGCGGGTGCCGTTCACCATCCCCGGGGGCTGCGCTGTCGCCCCTGCCCCGGGAGGGCTTGACGGTGGGGTGTGCCTGATATTCAGGACGGAAACGCCCAGATCTCCAGGTTCGGCAGCAGCGAGGGGGCTGCTGCTTTCTCCAGTGAACTCCGAGACCCTATTAACCCAAACCCTCCCAGCTACTTTAAAAACAGACTTCATAATTGGTTTCCTCTTGAGGCCGTAACAAATTACCTCCAAGACAGCAGATTGAAGCAAAGCGCATTTATTCTGCGGTTCTGCAGGTCGCAGGTCCTGGCTCAGCTGGGCCCCCTGTAGAGGTTCGGGGGCTCAGTTGAAGGTGTCGTCGAGGCTGCTTTCCTGCCCGAGGGCTCTGCATAATCCCCCCCACCACCCCGCCCCGGGGGGCTCACTGAGGCTGCCGCAGTCCCTCGCGGCTGCTAGCAGACCCACTGGGGGCTGTCTTTTCCCCCTGACCCGGCCCGAATTCCTTCTCTGCCAGCCAGGTGGTCCCCTCCAGCGGGGGCCCGTCCCATCCCCCCTCCGGCTTCCAGTGTGTCTGAGTCTGCGCCGCGCCTTTCCTGCTCCAGCGGATTAAAGCTCTCTGCTGTTAAGCCGCCTGTGATTACATTGGGAGATCTAGGATGATCTCCCTCTCTTCAGATCTGTAGCGGTAATGGCAGCCGCAAGTCCCGCCAGGGGCGGGGGGTTGCAGTCTGTCTACCAGAGACATCTCTACACTTTCCTTTAGGACCTCTGTAGTCGTCTATATTGCAAACCAGGGAGGTTATGTGGTAAAAACGAAGCTCATTCCTCCGGAGGTGCACCCATACGAGTAAGCCGGGTTCACATCCTCGCTCGAACATCCACAGATGGCTCAACCAAACGGGATATAGCAAAGCTGGAAGGTGTGTTTGCTTGGTGGTGGAAAAATGACCTGATGAAACGGGGATGTGTCGGACGACACTAACACAGAAGGCGTGCTATGTCTGAGTTTTTCCAGGGTGGGGATATCTGCCTGCCTGCCTGAATGAATATTTAGGATTTATTCAGAAGGTGAAGCGTCTGCCTTCCGCTCAGGTCATGATCCCAGGGTCCTGGGATGGAGCCCCGCATCAGGCTCTCTGCTCAGTGGGGAGTCTGCTTCTCCCTCTCCTTCTGTCTACCGCTCTGTCAACTTGTGCTCTCTCTCTGTCAAATAAAAGACAACAACAGCAACCACAAACCCAAAATGTGTTCACAGCAGAATGCGTCTGCTCTCAGCGGCAAGTGTGGAAAGAGAGGAATCCCATGTGTCACCCTCCCGGGATGTATGCTACCCACATATATGGCCATGGATTCGGTGATGACCATACCATCAGGGTCATGCTAAATCAGGCGACCTCAAAGTCTTTGTGGCTCACACTCAAGAAGAACGAAAACACAGTTGACCTTGAACGATGCAGGGGTTAGGTGCCCGATCCCCTGAGCCCTTGAAAATCCATGTATAACTCTTGATTCCCCCCAAGACTTAACTACCAATAGCCCACCATTGACAGGAAGCCTTACTGATAACATCAACAGTTGATTAACATGTATTTTGTATGTGATATATATCATATACAGGATTCTTTCAATAAAGTAAACTAGAGAAAATAAGATATTATTAAGAAAATCAGAAGGAAGAGGGCTCCTGGGTGGCTCAGTTGGTTAGGCGACTGCCTTCGGCTCAGGTCATGATCCTGGAGTCCCGGGATGG
Source organism: Callorhinus ursinus (assembly GCF_003265705.2). Lineage (NCBI taxonomy): Eukaryota > Metazoa > Chordata > Mammalia > Carnivora > Otariidae > Callorhinus > Callorhinus ursinus. The sequence goes on along the minus strand of NW_027397185.1, from coordinate 641,546 downwards.
AGTCCCACATCGGGCTCCCTGCTCAGCAGGGAGTCTGCTTCTCCCTCTGACCCTCCTCCTTCTCATGCTCTCTGTCTCTCATTCTCTCTCTCGCAAATAAATAAAATCTTTAAAAAAAAAGAAAATCAGAAGGAAGAGAAAATACATTTGCAGTATTGTAATGTGTTTATATATAAATAAAAAAAATCTGTGTATAAATGGACCTGTACAGTTCAAACCTGTGTTGTTCAAGGGTCAACTAATTTGTTAAATAACTAGGGTTTTCCCTTTAAAACCTGGGAAATTTCAAACACATACAAAGATAGACAAATAGTAAAATGGACTAGATTTCAGCAATTATCAGCCAAAGACCAAGTTTGACTCATTATCTTTCTCTTGCTCAGGTTATTTTGAAAAATAAAATCCAAAATATCATAACACTTCATACATAAATATTTTCCTGAGTTCCTAGGCCACTCCAAGTGACTGAAAGATTGTTTAATAAATCAGGGATACAATGAATGTCACTCCTCAAGAAATGGCAGATCCTGTCTTCCAGGTGTTTATCAGTAACAAACCTTCTCAACAGTATGCTACACAGAGCTTATAAGCATAAATAGAGGAAGATTTTTCAATTTCTAACCTGCGTGGGCCCAGGTCCTGGGCTCCCAGGAAAGCTATACTGTAACATTTACCAAGGTGACAATGATTTGGTAAAACCTCAGAGCATGGGCTCTATTTCCATATGTGTGCTTCATAAAAAAAATAATAATAATAATAACCAAGAAGGAATATTCTAACCATAAAGATAAGAAAGACAAAAAAACCTCCCTGGTTCCCACATTAAAGGCATACAGCCTTGCACATTAAAAACATAAGACAAAGTCTGTAACTTTGTGATTGTCCTGAACTATGAGCTCCTTCCTGGTCCCCAGCCTGTCCTGCAGATTTCAGACCTGCCAGCTCCCCAATCACAGGAGCCAATTCCTTAAAACACAGCTGTCTCTCTGTCTGTCGTATTGTTTCTGCTTCTCTGGAGATTCCCCGCTGAGAAAACTTGGAGTTACTACTCTCCTTTGTCTTTCACCTCTAGTTGTAAATAGGCCCAGGTCTTTTCTGGTGTGTTAGCCTCCCAGAGCTGCCCTAGCAAACTACCACAAACTGTGGGGTTTACAACAGGCGTTAACGGCCCCCCCTCCCCAGGCTGGAGGCCACAAGTCCCAGATCAAGGTGTCACGGGGCCATGCTCCCCCAGAGGCTCTAGGGGCCAATCCTTCCTGCCTCTTCCAGCTCCTGGGGGCGCCGGATGTGCCTCGGCTTGTGGCTACATTACTCCAGTCTCTGGATCCCTGTTCACCTTTCCCCCACTGTGTGTCCACAGTGCCTCTGCCTCTCTTCTATCAAGAGACACAGGATTGCATTTAGGCCCAGGGTAATCCAGGAGAAGCTCCTCCTCCCAAAATCCTTGCTTTCCTCCCATTTCCCACACAGGGTAGTAGTCACAAGGTTCTGGGATGAGGAAGAGAGTAGTTCCTTCCATGGCAGTTTTTGGAGCCAGCCACACAAGGCCACACCCAAGGTCAGCGGAGCAGGGCAGCTCACCCCTGGGGTGAAGCGTGGGGCTTGAGGTGGGCGAACATTTGCTGAACTCAAAGCAGCACAGGGAGATTTAGTGCAGGGCAAACCCACCTCCTATCAGGAGCAGAACTAAGTAAACTGCACCCTGGTGACCTTTCTTAAATTTGCATTGCTACATGGAGTGACTCTGATGGAAGAAATACACCCGTATCGCAGCCGACTCTGCCAAAGAGAAAGGGCTCATTGAGAGTCAAGTGGGAGCAAGGAACGTTCTTACCATCGCTGGTGGCACCGAAGGACCAGTTTGACCCAGTGTCGGCTGTGGAAACGTAGAGGACCACCAGCGACCCAGGACTCTGAAGATCAGTCTGTCTCCGCAAGAGGGTCACGGATGTCACTATGAGGAGAGAACAGTGAGCAAGAGAAGCAGGTATAATAGAAGCAGCACCGACTACCTCCCCCCGCCCCGCCCCACAGCCAGTAAGGCGTGCACCCAGCTCTTCACCACGTCTGCAATACTAATTTTCATCAAGAGCAAAACTCCATGCAGTGTGGTTTCATTCACACCCTGAGTGCAAAAAACAGAAACAAAATAGCTGAATTCATGTTTTGAGTAAAAACAAACAACAAAAAAAAACAACCTAAATCCAATCTGTGTTTGTCAACGTCCCTAGGCAATTCTCCCGGCCTTGGAGGACATTGCATGTCCCACAAGTTTATGTCGGTTGTGACCCTATCTACCTGGAGACAGCATCAGACCCCACAGGCTCAGGGCTCAGTCCCATAAGACCACAACACCCCTAGATCCGACGCCAATGGCAAATCCAGCTTCACGGTTAACGAGAATGTGCAGTTTACACAAAGATTACAACCATAAGGCTACGGAAGGATGTAAATAAGATTGTGCTGCCTTTTTACGGACCTGGGTGACCAGGAAAGCGCTGACCTATATGGCCTTTTGGGTCTTAAGCATATGTCTATCTGAAACGTTCAGATGTAGACGTGCGCGTATCCCTAGAAGCAGCAAAGAGGGAAACAGCGTGGACAGAGATCCGATGCGCTCGGAGCAGAGGGGAGGAGGGAAGATACGCAGCCGGGAAGGGGCGAGGGGAAAGCTGGGCGCTAAGGGGTGCTGGCGGAGCTCCATCCGTGCGCGCCCTGAAGAAAAGGCCTCGGCGAGCCGCCACCGGACAGACAGAACGATCCCTTTCCGGAAGAACCGCACGTAGCGCTTGCATCTAACGAATGCGAGAAATCAGTGACGTGCAGCGTGCAGAACCCGGTCAGCATCCGAGAATCGGAGCCCAGACGAGCAGGGCTGGGGCGCGGCAGCCCCCGGGCCCACGATGGCGCTCAGCATCCCAAGGCCACCGGGGCGAATTCGCCTCCAGCGCGGTCAGGCGGAGAGCTTTTGAAATGACCAACCGGGAAACGTGCGCGAGCGTACAGAAGGGCCGCAACGGCCTCGGAGCTTTACCCAGCGAGTCGCGAGCGCAGCCCGCAGGAGCGGGGGCCTCCGCAACCCGGGATCCCTGCCTCCTTTGCGCTTTTGTGTTCCCGCCGCCCCGCATGCCCTCACTCCTGCCTCCCTGCCACCCGGCACCCCCCCCGCGGCTCCCCGGAGCTCCGCCACCTTCAGGGGTTCCCCAAGCCTCCCTATCGAGCGCTGCCTTCCCGGACCTAGGACCCCAAAACCGAGCCTCGCGGCGATGAGCCGCCCGGCCCGAGGCGCTAGGCCCCCCCCCCCCCCCCCCCCCCCCCCCCCCCCGGCCCGCCCGCGACACGCCCGGGGGGGCCCAGCGCATGCGCCGCGGCCTGCGGGAGCGGCCCCGAGATGGCGACCCCGGCTTCAGAGGACATCATCAAGCCCCGTCCCTTTTTCCGTTTCAGCAAAAGCAGCCGTGCGCGCTCTCCCCGACCGCCCCTGAAGCTTCGCAAGCTCCGTCAAGTCTCGGAGCCTGCGGGAAGGTGGCCCTCATTCTGGAGTCCCTCATTTTCTTTTCTTGGTGACTTGTTGCCAGGCCAACCCGGCACGTGTGCTGTCCCTGGACGGTTTCCGGGCCGTGATGCCTTCAAGGGCTTTGGTCGCTAGAGCGCCTCCGGCCAGACACGCACGTGGCGTGGAAGATGGCCATGTTTCACACACGCAGACGTGCACCCGGCGTCCGGCACACCTGTAGGGGCGCTCACCGCGCCGCGCCATTCCACGTGCACACGTGTCCTTGGGACTCAGGGCGCCCAGGGTTTCTCCTGCCGTGGGCGAGCTCTGAGAGTCCCGCACACTAGCCAGTGCAGTGAGGGGAGGAAACAGGAGTTCCACGGGGTTCCAGCTCACCTGCCCGGAGGTTGCTTCCAGCTACCGGGTGGAGCGGACACTGGAGGCCAATGGGCTCTCCGAAGTCGCTACCGGTCTTGGCACCGAAGGGCTCGCGGGCCCATCTGAGCTCTCAAACCAGGTGGGTTATTAAATCCATTGAACGCTCCCAGCAGAAGCAAGGTGGAGGAGATGGTGTCAGTGGGGAGGAGCACTGCCCCTCCCGGTCCCGGGCACACCCCCCCCGGGCCCCCCCCCCCCCCGGGCCACCCCCCCCCCGGCCCCCCCCCCCCCCGGGCACACGCCCCCGTGCCCCTCCCCGCCCCGGGCACACGCCCCCGTGCCCCTCCCCGTCCCAGGCACACCTGTCACGTGTCCGGTCATTCCCCACTGCCTCAGTCTTCCCGCTGCTGGTGGGGTCACCGGGGGTGCTGGGCCCTTGCACACAGGTGTGGGGTCCCTGCCACTCCGGGATGGCCCACCCATGGAGAGTCCCAGAGGTGGCTAAGGCCTAACGGAAACTCAGGGCCTCAAAGGTGATTGCTTAGTGTCTACTGCATACTTAATAATCCTGAATATTTAGCGCCTCCGGTATACTTCACCCTCACAAATACTTAGTGCCCAGAAGCCTCACATTTAACTACCCCGTGTCTTGCTTCTCTCGTGTCTTTAAGCCCCACTGTCTCGCCTCACTTTTATCTATGCTTCCATCTTAGGAAATTCATCCATTCTGCTCCCCCCCCCCCCCCCCCCCCCCCCTTTTTTTTTTTTCCCTTGTCTTCTCCAGCAGAATAGAATCTTCTAAGACAATAGAACAAGTGCTCCCTCCAGGAGGCTGCATCCAGGTGGAGGGAATGAGGGTGCACGGAGCGGATGAACGGCAGAAGGGAGGCCTGGCCCGCCGAAAGCCAAGAGTGCTTCTTCACTGTGGGGTGTTGTGAGTTCTTGGCGTGTTCTAGTCTAGTGCCTGATCCAGGGTGACCTTCTCATCTCAGGATCTTTAAATTACACCTGGAAAAACCCTGTCCCCAAATAGGATCACAGTCACAAGTTCTGGCCATTCGAATGGGGTGTTTGGGGGGAGAGCACTACAGATGGGATCCAGGACTAGGGTGTCTCCACGGAGAGGATCTGCCTCCCGACTTTCTGCATGTGCGGATGGTCTCCAGGTGGGCGTACCTGGCTGGGGGGACACTGAGGAGGGGCGGCCATGGGGGTGTGCCTTCGACGCAGGGTGCAGGCTGGGCCTCAGGGGTCCTGGGGACTCTGCCCTTGGGGGACGGCGTCAGGAAGCTGAACTGTCCTCGGAGTGAGACTATGTATAAGGACACAAGGCACCCAGCCATGAGAAGGAGCGCCCTGCCCCTCCAGCAGCCGGGACGTTTTGGGCTGCTCCATCATCCCGCCGGAGAAAACTGGCAAGATGGCACCCAAGTAGGGCTGCCCCAGGGCTGGGGCGAGCCGTGGACGGGCACTGGGTAAGGAAAGGTGTCCTGGAGGCCCGAGGGCAGGGTTGGCAGGAGAGGGGGTCACAGGCTCCACGGTCCCGGGGGGAGGAGGGAGGCGCCAGGATGTGGTCTCCCCAGAGAGCTGCCTGGGACCCAGCCACCCACGTGGAGGGGCGTGGGCCGAGGGGATGATGCAATTTTAAAACTTTTGCTGGGCAGGTGCGGGAGGAAAGCAAAGCTTTGGTGAGGCTTGGTGAGCAGTGCATAGAAACAGACCTTCCTGGGAGCATGAGGTCGATTCTGAGGACCAGGTCCGGGACCTCCATGCAAGGGAACAGCTCCGCTCAGCCTAGACCTGACAGCTCTCAGGCTGGGTGACCAGTCCTCCTCAAGGCGTGTCCCCTAACACTCCAAATCAGGGTCTAAGCAAACACAGAAAACGAGGGGGTCCTTTTATGCTTATTCCCTTGAAAGATTTTTTAAAATTTTTATTTTTTTCATTTTTTAAAGCTTTTATTTAACCATTAGAGCGAGATCACGAGCGGGGGGGGAGGGGCAAAATTGGGCAGAGGGAGAAGCAGACTCCCCGCTGAGCAGGAAGCCCCACGACGTGGGGCTCAATCCCAGGACCCTGAGATCACGATCTGAGCCCAAGGCAGGCCCCTAACCGACTGAGCCACCCAGCGTCCCAGGCACCCCGCCTTGGGAGATTCTTGAACGTGCTGGAAATGAACAGAGCAAGGAGGAGAGACCAGAGGTGGGGCAGGCTGGGGACAGACCCATGCCCCGAAAAGCAGCAGGGTGAGTTATGGGACCTGGCCAAAGTGAGCGGAGAATTCCGGAAGTTGGAAGCACCTTCCTGGCAGTGGGTGTGGATGTTTCTGCATTCTTCCTGCGGGACTTTGTATCTCCTTGGCTCACCTTTCTGAATAAACTACTCACCCCACAGGGGCGTGGGCAGCACGACAGAGATAATCCCATGGCACTTGCCACAGGGAGCCGGGAGCTGGCCTCGAAGCTCCGGCCTCCGCAGAGGCTGGTGGTGTGTTGCGCCGTCCAACCTCCTTCCCTAGCCCCTGGCAAGCACTGATCTGCTTCCCGCCTCTACGGATCTCTCTCTTCTGGCCATTTCTTATCAATGGGACCGTACCCTGCGTGGCCTTGTTGTCTGGCTTCCCGGATATGTGTTCGAGGTTCCGCCACGTGGTAGCGCTTGCCGGTGCGGCTGTCCTTGGCTGAATGACATTCCAATAAGCGCACAGAGCACAGTTAGTTTGCGCATACATCTGCGGGGACTTTTGGGCTGTTTCCAGCTTTGGGATGTGAGCAATCTTGTGCTGCCGGGAATGTGCGAGTCACCGAGTCATTGGGAGTGGGCCTGCTGGGCCACCTGGGGCTTTCTTACTGGAGCGAGGGTCTGACGGGCTTTGTCTTGCAGAGGTGGGCAGCTCTTTTTGAGGATTTTATCACATTTCTGAACCAGGAAACCCTCGCAAACGATCAGACGCTAGACCAGAGCCGTGCGATGGAAATTGAGGCGATGATAGAGCTAATCTGTTTCCCCGCTGTCCGATGTGTGGCTGGGGCGGCTAAGAAACTGTATCCGTGTGTTTCATTTTGTGTCATTGAACACCGAACAGCCCTTGTTGCTTCTTGCTCTCCACAGGGGACAGCTCAGCCACCTTGTCTCCAGAAAGCTCTATAGTCTCTTGGACAGTCCATGCAGCCTGCATCACAGAAATGGGGCCCGCTCAGCCACCTGCTCTGCTGCGTCCCTCCACTGCAGGGGAGTCCTGTGCTCAGATGCACGTGGACAGAGCAGACTCGTACATCCCTGGTGTCTCCCTTTCACAGCACTAGGATATTTTCCTAAGACCAGCAGATGTGTGGTTAGCACCAGATGGTGTCTAGGCAGCCCTGGTTTGAGTAGACCTAATTTTAGTAAGTACAAATTATGTAATAATCCTGAATTGTCTTACCTGCCTGTCTTTATTGCTATAAAAAAGTAATGAAAACAATAGATAATGACAGTAGGAACAACAACAGTTATCAGGCTCTCTCTGTGCCAGACATTGTTTTAAAGGAATTATTATGAATCAACCACTTAATCCCTCCTCCCCCATGAGGTGGGTGCTATGTACATTCTCATCACGTTGCCAGGACCCCTGGGATTGTCCAGCTCCCGTTTATTACACAATATGCAGCTCATGAACAGTCCTCTTCTGAAATAGCCACATATGTATTACATAATCTGACCCTAACAATGTTCGCTGTACCCGTAACTAAATTCACAAACCTAGTTTTCCTGACCAAACTCAATAGACAAATTATTCTAGTCCCTAATTTTAGCTATCAGGTTAAGGGACTCGGATTCATGTTTGGCCAACCCAAATTGAGTAATTTAAATTCTCTTAAATCGTCATAAAGTTTACCCTCCCCTTAAAAACGACTTTCTTTTAAATGTTGCAAACGCCTCTAGAGCAAAAACCCTTTCCAAGATCTTAATCTCCACATTAGCTCGTAACTCCGAAGCACCGGTTTCCAGAACTTTGCAACATGCAATCAGTCAAGCACCCTTCCATTTTTAAAGGTAAATCATAAGGTTTACGTAGCAGAACCTCAAAAAGCAGATTCTCCCTACACAGTACGTATTTTCAAAACCAGGTGAAACTGCCCGGTTATCCGGGCCCGGGAAAAGAACAGCCTGTACTTGGCGTCTAGACGTGACCGCACGACACTCTGCGCAGCCGAAGGCAGCGGTCAGCCGCAGGAACAGATACCCTCACGATGACCCGGACCGAGCCCGAGGCGTGGGGATGACATTCAAAGGCAGACGGCAGACACGTGTCCGCTGGCATTTCCTGCGGCAAACGGACGCGGGAGCCCACCGCGCGCGTGGGCTCGCCCGGATCGTGCCCCGGGCCCGGCTCCCCGTGCGCCCGCGAGAACGCAGTCCTGAAACAAGGAAAGGATGCGTGCTCAGTGCGGCTCTTTTCTCGAGACTGTGGGTGGCTCTGAAAAGAGCCTTTGGTGTCACGGGGCGCCCGGGGCGCACGGCCGCTGCCAGCCCGCCTCCGCAGCCTCACTTGCCCTTGGCCTTGTGGTGGCTCTCGGTCTTCTTGGGCAGCAGCACGGCCTGGATGTTGGGCAGGACGCCGCCCTGCGCGATGGTCACGCGGCCCAGCAGCTTGTTGAGCTCCTCGTCGTTGCGGATGGCCAGCTGCAGGTGGCGCGGGATGATGCGCGTCTTCTTGTTGTCGCGGGCCGCGTTGCCCGCCAGCTCCAGGATCTCGGCCGTCAGATACTCGAGCACGGCCGCCAGGTACACGGGGGCGCCGGCCCCGACCCGCTCCGAGTAGTTGCCTTTACGGAGCAGGCGGTGCACGCGGCCCACGGGGAACTGCAGGCCGGCCCGCGAGGAGCGCGACTTGGCCTTGGCGCGCGCCTTGCCGCCCTGCTTGCCTCGGCCGGACATTTCCAAGAGGGGTGTCGGCCAAAGAAAAAGCCGAAAAACCCCAGCAAAGTAACGAAGGTACTGGCCTCTGTGAGCCCTTATATATGGTTCGGAGGTAGTCAAGCCGGCCTCGCCCGATTGGATAGCAATGGTGGCCAATCAGAAAGGGAGGCCTCCATTCCCCTAATTTGCATGCGCCTTTTCAAGTAGTGACGTTGCGCGGCATTTGAGCCTATCAGAAACGAGGAACGCTGGATCCTTCATTTGCATACAGGACGTATAAATACAGTTCCTCAGGACGTGGGCTCCTTTTGTTTGGAGAGATCTGCCATCATGCCTGATCCGTCCAAGTCGGCCCCCGCGCCCAAGAAGGGCTCCAAGAAGGCCGTCACCAAGGCGCAGAAGAAGGACGGCAAGAAGCGCAAGCGCAGCCGCAAGGAGAGCTACTCCATCTACGTGTACAAGGTGCTGAAGCAGGTGCACCCCGACACCGGCATCTCGTCCAAGGCCATGGGCATCATGAACTCGTTCGTCAACGACATCTTCGAGCGCATCGCCAGCGAGGCGTCGCGCCTGGCGCATTACAACAAGCGCTCGACCATCACGTCCCGCGAGGTGCAGACGGCCGTGCGCCTGCTGCTGCCCGGGGAGCTGGCCAAGCACGCCGTGTCGGAGGGCACCAAGGCCGTCACCAAGTACACCAGCTCCAAGTGAGGCGCGCCGGGCGCCCCGGAACCCAAAGGCTCTTTTCAGAGCCACCCACACAATCGAAAAAGGGTTTCGAACACGGTGAAGGGTTGTCATGTGAACCAATTCCGTTGTGTGCGTCCGTTTCCTGGTTATCGGGTTTGTGTGTGCGCGCGCCTGTGCGTACGTGAGCAGAGAGGAAGAATGTGTAAGTGTTCTTTACGGAGGTCTGGGATGGTGGCCGTGGCCAGTGCGACCAAGGATCCCGTGTCCACCCTCCCCTTGGGGGCTATCAATGCATCGTTAGTCGAAGTAGGACCCTTGAGCTCTGCGTCCTCTGGTGGCTGCAGAGCGTATCCCCGGCGTTTGCGCGCGTGGACTCCCAGGCCGCGCACGGTCCGCGCGTGGCGTGCCCCTGTGGGTGAAGGGCGCGGGTCATTGCTTCCGTAAGGACCTCATGCGAGCCTGCCTTCCCCGGTGTCCCTGATGAATGGACTCCGGAGCTGAGGACTTGGTTGTTGCGCAGCCCGGGCGGTGGCGCCTGGAGCTGCATCCCTGCCTGGACCGGACGTCTTTCTTCTCAAGCAGGGGACATTTCCGGGAGGATATTTGCGTGGCTGGATCTTGCAGCGGCATTGGAACCGAGAGGGAGACGGCAGCGTCCTGTGCGCGGGAGCCAGATGTAATAAGCCGCTTCCTGCTGCGGGGATGGCTCAGGACAATAATTCCTTTTCTCTGTAATGCCTCCTTTTCTGAACCAATTGGCTCCTTCCCCTTTCAGCAACTTTGTTATTATATTCTGTGAAGCGTCAGTGACGTAGAATTCCCCCTTTCTTTGAATTTATGACATTTAATTTGGAAAGTGTTCTCTTGGTCCGAGAAAGCGCTTTGGCACGAAGAGTCTTCACTTGGGAAAAGACATCGCTTTGCCTTTTCCTTCACTTTGCTCTTCTTATTTGTAAACAAGGGATTTTTAATCGCTGCCTTGAGCGTGTTTGAGTCTTAGATGTATTGGAAGGTGGTGGCATTGATACACAATGAAAGAGAACAGTCGTGTTTTTGCAAATCGTCTCTCGGAAGGAGGCCGGTCGGGTATCGGGCTGGGCGGGAGGGTCTGGAGGGAACGTCGCCACCCGGGCGTCCTCCGCCCCAGCGGCTGGAAGCCCACCCACCCATTCCTTCTGCGTGGGTCCAATCTAAAGGGATTTAAAATCTCACACGTTTTTCAGTTGACATCTAAAATACTTTTATCCTTAGTTCTAATAGTTAACAAGGATGCAAATCCCAACACAGGACGTTACCAACAAAAATTTTTAAAGAAACGTTGGAATATTTGTAAAGTTCTTGAGCTGTTACACACTTTCAAATTTTTTTTGATTGAGATATAGGTGATCACATCAATCTTTTCAAGGTATCTATTGAAATAGCAATTCGATACCATAATCAATTCATAGAACACACGATCAAATTCTTCGTTAACACTGAGATGGCCTAGATGATCCTTTTTTTCTCCCTGAACTCATACCCATTGCACCTCTCAGATTTTCATCCAAATGTAAGATATGTTTTTAATTGTTTTATCTACTACCCTTCCTTATCCAAAAAAAAAAGTTAATAAAAGTTATGTAAATTGAAATTTTATAAATACTTAAAAAATCACCTGGGCGGTGCGCAATGGATGAAAACATAATTTTGGTACACAGTTATCAAAGAGAGATAATTGTAATCCTCAAACAATCAGATTTAATCTTGGTGAAACCTACGTCATTCAGTGAGATTGGTGGTGATGCTCCCTGCATTATTCGTTCAGTTTATGCCTCAATAGGCACATATAGTATTGTTATGGTTAGAGTGATACCGGTGTGCATCCTGGCTTACCCTTTACTTTCTTTTTTAGATACATGCTCTGAACCAATATTTACAGACAAAACAAAAAACACCCAAAAACCCATAGTGACAGAAATTTTGTCTTGGCTATTTTACTCCATTCTATCATTCCTAGTTATCCCAGCATTTGAAAACGGGTGAGGTATCATCAGAATCAACACCTTTAATTTTAAGAGATGTATGATTCATACTGAACACTGCAGAATCCAGCCCTCCACTATGAAGCAGGGGCCTCCTGATTGTGTCTGATCCCTCAGCCCACTACCCAGGTAGATTAGGAGTCAGTATCTTCATGAGGCAACGGGAAACTAGTCTCCCGGACCCACGTGATTCTCTGCCTGCATAATGAGCTTAAGACACAGGTTTAATGAAATGAAACTCGTCTCCACCAGTGTGTGAAATTGCTAGCAGTAGGCAACAAAAATAAAAAAGGAGAATAAATCCCAAATACAACAGTATGAGAATGTTTTGTTGTGGGTAATGCAAAATGCAGATTAATTTCTCAGTCTTTTCGGGGCTCTGGCACACACACTTCATTAGCATGAAGAAAAAAAAAAAAGACCACTGCCTCTATTTGCTCAACAGTATGGTGGAGGCTGCAGACAGCCAGCCCCGCAGCCCCGGTCGGAGCATGGGCCCGATTGGGCCCTCTCCTCCCAGGGAATCTGTTACGGGAGATGCAGGGTGAGAGTCCCTGCTGTTGAGAATTTATAAATCAAGAAAATGGAGGCAGATTGAATAGAGAGCCCACGTTTGTAATACTGCTACAACAGAGCAAGAGAAACGTGATTTACGTTAAGCTGGAGGTTGGAGCAAGAGGCTCGCTGGGTATTGACAGCACAGAGGCTCGGAGAGGGAGGACCCAACACAATGGAAGAATTCTCTGGGTTTGAGATAACGAAGTAAACGCTTAGATCTGGAAGGCACTGGAGGGATTTCACAGGTATCTTACCTGAGGCGCCTTTAAGAAACTCCCGACCCTCCATCTCAGCTAAAAATCTCAAGTCAATTTTGAGTGGGAGGGGCTATCCCTTTAATAAAAAAGCAAACAAACAGCTTACTGTGTAATAGGTTAAATGCTGAAGGAAGCGTGGCAGTCACCAGAGATGGTGTGAGGCCCCTAGGGCACAGGAATCAGGCCAAGGCCCGCCTGAGGGAACCAAGGCTTCCACCCAGATCGTGGGAGGCCTGCTGGCTTTCGAAGACTAGGGTGCTCTTGGAGGTGTGCTTTGTACTTCGGGAGTCACCAGTACCAGATGTTTTTAGGGCCAGGGAGCCGGATGCTTCAGTTATGAAGCAGGCACATTTTATCCCCTTTGCGTATCATTTACCTATTTGTTTTTGTTTTGTTTTCCTTAAATGCCCTCCATTCGTTTTGTTAAAAAGGCTCTTTCCACTGGGTGTTACACAGGTACTGATAAAATATTAAACACATCTGAAACTAATGAACACAATAAAAAAGATATTTGGCCGCTTTACTAGGCTTATGTTAAAAGTATACACGTTTTTCGAAAAAAAAAATAGCGGTATCCTAATAGGAAGGATTTTGGCGGAGTGGGAGTTCGGAGGCCACGATCTGCGCTCCCGCCGCTCTGATTTTTCCAACAGAAACGCTCGATGCCCATAAAAAGCTGCTTCAACTCAACACTGCTTGAGGGGGCTGTGGCCAGAGGCTCCTGGTGCCCAGTGGGGCCAGGGAAGGACGCCACCACCAAAGCCGCACAACACCCAGAGCCTCACTACCATCGCGCCCAGCGCACCCCGACCTCACCCATTCAGGGACCGGGGCGGGGGGGGGTGCTGCTTGGGAGGGTGGCCTGAGGACTTCCTGGAGGTGACGCGCGCCCTCACCCCACTGGGCCCCCGCCTTTATAAAGCCAAGGGCGCGCTCCCTCTGCCGCTGCTGGCTCGGTGGAGACTGAGGCGAGAGGCCTTTGCGGGACACACGCCGTTAGAGGAATTCAGCTTTAGACCAAGTCTCGCGCCCCGTCGCGCACTCCAGTGCCCCAGGACCCCCATGGAGCAGCACTAGATTAGACCGGGTGGCACGCTCTTTTCTGAGCACAGAGGTGGCTCTGAAAAGAGCCTTTGGGTTCCAGGGCGCCCGGCGCGCCTCACTTGGAGCTGGTGTACTTGGTGACGGCCTTGGTGCCCTCCGACACGGCGTGCTTGGCCAGCTCCCCGGGCAGCAGCAGGCGCACGGCCGTCTGCACCTCGCGGGACGTGATGGTCGAGCGCTTGTTGTAATGCGCCAGGCGCGACGCCTCGCTGGCGATGCGCTCGAAGATGTCGTTGACGAACGAGTTCATGATGCCCATGGCCTTGGACGAGATGCCGGTGTCGGGGTGCACCTGCTTCAGCACCTTGTACACGTAGATGGAGTAGCTCTCCTTGCGGCTGCGCTTGCGCTTCTTGCCGTCCTTCTTCTGCGCCTTGGTGACGGCCTTCTTGGAGCCCTTCTTGGGCGCGGGCGCCGAGCGGGACGGCTCGGGCATGGCTGGCGGGGCGGCGGCGGGACAGCGCCCAGAGGCGCGCGGGCGGCTCCGGCAGCGCTATTTATGGTCTCCATATTCAAATGAAGGCTCCAAATCGCTGGAATCCGATTGGACGGCCGGCTGCGCCGCCGGGACCGCTAGGAATTTATGTAAATAGCAGACGCCGCTCTTCTCTCCTAGTGGACGGTAAGCCGACCAATCGGAAGACGCGTGTGCCGCGCGCGGGAGTCAGGTTTGAGGCTCTTCGTTCCGGCCGGGAGAGGGCTCTTTGTCTAGTCGTAGGTTCTGGATGGGACGAAATAGGGACCGGAAAAAGGACGCCAAAATACGGAAATAAAAGCCGCTTTAACCCCGCGCCTCCATCGTCTCCGGCCAAGGGCAAACACAGCTCTGAGGCCAAAGGCTGGGGAGGAGAAGCTGATACTTACTGAGCAGAGGGGAATGGGGAAAAATTTAACTATTTCCCATCATATCGTCCGTCCCACCCCCGCCAAGAGGCCAGTGTAAGAGTTCATGAGCAAATGCGAAGGACTCTAGATAAACACCGAAAATTCATTAAGGTACTCGTATTGGAAGTGTAGCTACAGGGCAGGCGTTCAACTGGAGGGAGGAAATGAATCCGTTTCAAGGGAAAAAGTCCTTCAAATTGTTTTTTTGTCTTTTTTTTAAGATTTTATTTATTTGAGAGAGAGAGAACGAGAGATAGAAAGCACGAGAGGGAAGAGGGTCAGAGGGAGAAGCAGACTCCCTGCTGAGCAGGGAGCCCGATGTGGGACTCGATCCCGGGACTCCAGGATCATGACCTGAGCCGAAGGCAGTCGCCCAACCAACTGAGCCACCGAGGCGCCCTCTCCTTCACATTGTTAATGTCAACGCTGACGACTCCCCTTTGAAGTGACAGGTACATGCTAAGTGCTTAGATGCGTAGGATCTCATCTAGTCTGCCAAAACGTCCGACGGTTGGAGGCACCTGCCTGGCGCAGTGGGTTGAGCTGGACTCTTGGTTTCGGCTCAGGTGGGGATCTGGGGTCGTGATCTCTGGGTGCTGGGATTGAGCCCCGCAACAGTCTCCATGTCAGTGGGGAGTCTACTTGAAAATTCTCTCCCCCTGCCCCCCAATGGTGGGCCCGCGTGAGGACCCGCTCTCGCTCTCAAATAAATAAACCTTAAAAAAAAAAAAAATCCTGCAGGTAAGTGCTATTGTTCTCTAGGCCTCAGAACACAGGCTTGTAGACCTGTTAAATGATAAGCCAAGGCCTATTAAAAATGTTAAGAATGTATTTGAGCAAGAATTGATTAGAATCAGGCAGCACCCAATCTAACAGATAGAAAGGAGTTCCAAGGAGCTGTACAAACTGAAAAACGTGTATAGGCAGAACTGAGTGTGAACAAGAAGTCACGCGAAGCAAAGAAAGCAATATTGCAAGGTCCCTTTCCTTTTCCAGGATGGCAGGGGGCTATCAGACCAATTACCTCACTGGAGCTGATCAGGGAATTCCTGACTGACAGCATTCTGGGAGAGCTAACACTTTCCATAAATTAAGTCTTGGTTAGCTGACCAGAAGCTTAGCATGAGGCACTCCATTTTGGACCTTTTGTCCTGTTTTTATCAGAAGTTACCAGATTAATTCCTATAAACATGAGTTAAGTTTCCCTATATGTTAAACGCCAAGAGGGAAAGAAAAGGTGTTCAGAATTCACATTTCTCACTTACTTCAGCATCACCTGGGAAGCTCGTTAGAAATGCAGAATCTTGGGCTCCACCTCAAAGGTATTGACTCAGAATCTGTATTTCAAACAGCTCTGTTCAGGGGGTCACTTCTCTGGCCACCTTAGCCACCCAGGGCATTCTCCAAGCAGGCCAGGAAACTTAACGGTGCCCCCAAGACAAAATGGCTCACAGCTTCAGAGCAGTTAACAAGATACCTTCAAGATACCAACACAAATGCCCTCCATATGCAAATAAGTTCTCTGAGGTCCACGGGCCTCTTGACATTTGGGTGCCCTGAGCTGCTTTGGACATACTCAGCATTAAACCATTTTATCTCTTTACCTTAAAGATATATAATTGATTTAACAGATATTTCTATGGAGCTCATTAGGAGATAGGGAACCGTTTATTAAATACCTAATTCAATGTGGTGCCCATAACAGCCTTTCCAGGACTGCACTATTATCAACCCCATCTTACAGATGGGCAGCAGAAGGCTGGAGAAAATGTGTCGCAAGTTAAGCAGCCCGTGAGGCAGGAGCTGACCCTGGAAGTCAGGTTGACTGGTACCAGGCACCAAGCCAACTGCAACCTAGAGTTGGAAAATTTTTGGATAGGGACCTTTCTTTCATTTTGTAGAAGGAAGGAACACCACTGTGATGTGGTGTGTAGAAGAAAAATATTAAAACACAGATGCATTGCTCTGTATTTAAGTTCCTGGCCAAAAAAAAAAAAAAAAAAGTCAGACGTTGTATAATTTCTCCTGCGGTAGAAAGATGGTATTATCGATGAAATCGCACCGACTTCCACAATCGCGGATCCCACTAGGACGATAAAGTCTTTGAACACAAGGCACTTAAGAAAATAGAAAAAGAGCTTGTTTCCGCATCATCTATCCAAACCACTTTTGCGGACATCGTTACCGTGTTCTCTGGGCGATGTAATGGGTAATGCATAGAGATGATTCATCTAGGCTCCCAGCACCACTGGAAGAGGTCTGAGGCTTGATCTCACCCAGGAGGTGCACTCCAAGCAGGAACTGCTCTCCTTTTGCCTGCAGATTTAGTTGGCTCCGATCTCTCTGACGTCTTCCCGAAACTCCCCATTCAGAGGCGGTCTTTCTGTCTCAGCTGGGGCTCATGGGAGGCAGGCACTGGGGCTGTTAACAGGTTTGCGATGTCAGGGAGGAAAGCGTTTCTGCAACTGAGGAGCTGGAGGTTTGGGGGGGACATGCTTTGACTATGTCAGAGAGCCAGTGACAGGATTTTCAGGAACTGGTGCAAAATGAGAACCTCGGCATCTTGTCCAGAGACTACTGAGACTTGTAGGATGCCCTACAGCAGGGCATCGAGGCGATCTCGGGACGCTTCTCGGGGCAGCCCTGGTGTGGGCTCAGGTTGCTGGCCAATGGAGCTGGCCCTGGGTTTCCCTCAACCTGCAGGCCCCATGCGGGGGTGGGGGTCCTGCCAGCCCTTGGAACGCTGGTCCTCCACAGGTCCTGCTGGGGGTTCTTGGCTTCCTTGGGGTGTGGGAGAGGAGGTGAGTATTTCTAGGCACGGCCTCGAGTAAGAGGCTGTGTTTCTGTGTAGGTGCTAAGTTTCGAGAGTCCCTCTACCCCCACAGAGTGGCTGGTTAGTGCCAGAAAGTCAGAACCAGGCTCTCCTGGGCCGGTACTATGGACTGGATGTGTGTGTCTTCCCCAAACGCATGTGTTGAAACCCTAATCCCCAGTGGATTGATGTCAGGAGCTGGGGCCTTTGGGAGGAGAGTAGGGTTATAGGAGGTCATGGCGCTGGGGCCTTTGGGAGGGGTTACTGTCCTTATAAGAAGAGCTAGGACGTGGGGCGCCTGGGTGGCTCAGTCATTGTGCGTCCGCCTTCGGCTCAGGTCATGGACCCAGGGTCCCGGGATCGAGCCCCGCGTCGGGCTCCCTGCTCCACGGGAAGCCTGCTTCTCCCTCTCCCACTCCCCCTGCTTGTGTTCCCTCTCTCGCTGTGTCTCTCTGTCAAATAAATAAATAAAATCTTAAAAAAAAAAAAAAAAAGAGCCAGGACAGTACTTGCTTCTCTCTCTCTGTTCCATGTGAGGACGTGTTGAGAAGGGGGCCTTCTGCAAGCCTGGAAGAGAGACCCCATCAGGAACCCACCTGGCTGGTACCTGGTCTTGGACTTCCAGCCCCCAGAACCCTGAGGATGAATGCCTGTTGTTCAAGTGGCCCGGTCGGTGGTGTTTGTCACAGCGCCTGGGGCCAGGAGCAACATGGCGCACTGACAGATGGAACAGTGTAGGGCAAGCCGAGACTGTCTGAGAGGGAGTGGGGGCAAGGCAGGGAGTGGTCAAAGGAAAACTCTCTACAGTCTGGGCACGTAAGTCCAGTTCAGATTTCTTCTCTCTCTCTCTTTTTTTTTTAAGATTTATTTGCCGAACCTCCCTCGGCAGGAGGCTGGGCACCCACCCCTCCAAAGTGCTGCCCTACTCCTCACGGGGATGGGGGCTCTGGGCCCACTTGTGCAGCATCCCGGCTGAGACAGGTACTGCCCCACATCCTGTGCAAGGAGACTGGGTTTCGACCTCGGGTTGGCCAAAGCGTCTTCTGTGCTCATTCCGCAGGATTTCAGCAGGCAGAAGAGAGTGGATCGATCTGCAATCAAAGCGCATCTCCAGGGGTGACTGAGAGACGGGAGACCATGGCAGCAGAGGTGGGACCAGGTCAGGGAGCTGAATCTGAGCCCACCACTGTCTTGCCACGCCTGGTGGTCGTGGAGAAGTCCTGCTCTTGTTCTGGTCTGAGCTATTGTGTTATGAGCTTCCAGACCAGAAAACGGCTGAAGTCAGACTGGGCCCAACGTACAAACCTGGCACGGTCTGGGGTTGGATTGGGTGCGACTGAGGTTGGGCTTGGTCCAGTGTGAGGCCTCAGGTGAATCAAAGTTTGTTTAAAGGCTGAACAAGCAGGTTAACCATACCAAACATCATCTTCTTTCTTTTTTAAAGTTTTTATTCTAATTCCAGTTAGTTAACATGCGGGGTAATATTAGATCCAGGAGCACAGTATAGTGACTCACTATTGTACTTCCATCCAACCCCCGGTGCTCATCACAAGTGCCCTCCTTCATCCCCATCACCTGGTTCCCCCATCACCCTGCCCACCTCCCCTCTGGTCACCATCAGCTTATTCTGTGTAGTTAAGGGTCTGTTTCTTGGTTTGTGTCTTATTTTCCTTTGCCACTTTGCTTTTTTCTTGACTTTCAAATATGACTGAAACCATATGATAATTGACTTTCTCTGCTTGACTTATTTCACTTAGCATAATCTCCTCCAGTCCCATCCATGTGGATGTAAAAGTTGGGTATTCATCCTTTCTGATGGCTGAGTAATATTCCTTGTATATATGGACCACATCTCTATCCATTCATCTGTTGAAGGGCATCTTGGCTCTTTCCACAGCTTGGCTATTGTGACATTGCTGCTATGAACATTGGGGTGCATGTGGCCCTTCTTTTCACTACATCTGTATCTTTAGGGTAAATAGCCAGTAGGGCAATTGCTGGGTCATAGGGTAGCTCTATTTTTAATTTTTGGGGGAACTTCCACACTATTTTCCAGAGTAGCTGCACCAGCTTGCATTCCCACCAACGGTGCACGCGGGTTCCCCTTTCTCCGCATCCCCGCCAGCACCTGTTGTTTCTTGGGTTGTTTCCTGAGTTGTTATTTCCAGCCATTGTGACCAGTGTGAGGTGATAGCTCATCATGGTTTTGATTTGCACTTCTTCATGCTAGGTGATGTTGAGCATCTTTCCATGTGTCTGTTGGCCATCTGGATGTCCAAAGGTAATCCTGAGACACAGTGGCCACCGTGGAGAACTTTTCTCCTAGATGAGCTCGTCCATTATGAGGTGTCCCAGAACAAAAGGGGTCTCAGCCAAGCACTCACCGTAAAAGCTAGACAGAAAGTTGTTTTTCTTCCGTTACAGTTGACACTCGCTGGGACACCTCACTCGCTCCAGAATCTGCAGACAGACGAGGTCCTGGGAAAGAAGGCAGAAGCCGGCACAGGCTGAGAAATCTTACCAGACCTCCACCTGCGGGGCTTGGTCGAGAGAGGTAGGTAAAATCTCACATCCTCCCTTCTTTTCCAAATTTGGGTCAGCAGGAGAATCACATTTGTAAAACTGAGATCTTGGAATGGTGACTTGTGGATTTGCAGTCGGGTACCCATAGATTGTCGGTCCTTTCTCTCCCAGGGACAACTAGTGCCTTACGTTTGTCTTGTTTTGTGTCCTGGGAACTTGGTTGGGCAGCTGTCAGGTTGGGGACCCCAAAATATGGCCGGTTGTGGTCCATTTGCAGCCGGGGTCCCACCCACTGTCACCAGCTTTAGGGAAAATTGTCCAGATCTTCCTTTCTTTGGGAGTGGCTGTGCATCTTGGGAGGGTCGCATAGTTTGCATGCTCTTTGGGGACCCCCCCCTTGCGTCCAAAGGGCTGTTTAATATCGCCAAGAATATCTACTGTTTGCCCCACCTGAAACCTGACAAGATATGCAAAGGGATTTTTTTAAAATGTGGCTCTGTCACAGGCTGACCAAACTGGAACCTGATATTCAGAGTCCGGTAGGAACTGTGTTTTAGGCCTTCCCTCCTCAGTTAAAATCTGGAACATAGGAATCCTTTGCTTTCCATTGCAGTTGGGGATCCCCCTGATATCAAGAGGCAAAGTGAGGGTGATGTTGTTGGATGGCTGGGTCAGCTCCTTGATATCACTCAGGCTGTTACACCATCCACTGTCCTCGTCCGGCAAATCTTTGCAAAACCAGAAATACAGCTCTAGAAACAAGTACGCGTCCACCTATCTTTACGGTTCCCCAAATGTCTGCCATTCATCTCAAAATGCTTGCAGACACCGTAAAAGATTAGGACTTTGGAAACAGAACTGTCCTGCGCGGAAGGAAAAATTTAAATAGTAATTACCCTAGAGTTCTGATAATGGACGAATACACCCCAAACTCCTAGGAGGGAAACTTGCATTCTTCCTGTGTCCCTTGGAGATGACCATATTACCGTGTCTTTGAATTGTGAACACCCCAGGACATGCCCAAAACACTGCCCAGAGACCCCTGACACTGAAGGGAAGAGAGGAAGGAGGCTTCTAAAAATACAAACCGTTATAAAAGGTCTCTTGCTCAAAATCAAGTCCACACCCCCCTGAGATTAATTGTCGAGGCAAATAAAAATCTTAAAAACCTCTTCCACACGTACGAAGTAGTGGAAAGCTTTGGCAATCTGCCCTCTGAGCACATAAACGTAACATCTGCCAGAAACATAAATTGGATCCACCTGTTGTTTTATAAACTAGAGAGTTTACATTATCCTGTCTCACGGTTAAAATTTTAGAGTGAAGACTGTAGGATCTGTTTGCCTCTGCCTGTATGTTTTTGTGTGTCAATGTATGCACGTTATAAATGTGTGATATTTTTCTACCTCTGGATGGTAGTGCCAAAGTGAATTTGTAAACTGGTCTATGTAATTGGCTGAGAGGCAAACAAGCATTTATAAAGATCAAGTACACTCTCAGAAACATCTTTTTCTTTTTCTTTTTTTAAGATTTTATTTATTTATTTGACAGAGAGAGACACAGCGAGAGAGGGAACACAAGCAGGGGGAGTGGGAGAGGGAGAAGCAGGCTTCCCGCTGAGCAGGGAGCCCGATGCGGGG
Source organism: Callorhinus ursinus (assembly GCF_003265705.2). Classification (NCBI taxonomy): domain Eukaryota; kingdom Metazoa; phylum Chordata; class Mammalia; order Carnivora; family Otariidae; genus Callorhinus; species Callorhinus ursinus. The sequence goes on along the minus strand of NW_027397185.1, from coordinate 620,280 downwards.
CTCGATCCCAGGACCCCAGGATCACAGCCTGAGCCATCCAGGAGACCCAGGAAACATATTTTTCTAGTTCATGCAATTTAGGATCATCATTGGTATATACAAGCTAGCTTAAATTTGTTGGTTTAACTAAAAAAGGCATTTCTTTAGAGTTGACAATATTAAATACAATACTTTGAGTCTGCCTAGGTTTACTAAATAAGCTCGTTATTTCTCTTACACAATTCAGATAATGGGTAGCTGCTGAATATCTCATCAGATTGTCCTGGCTAATCCAACCATAAGTCTTGGGAACAAGTGAATTAAATAGATGCAAATAACATGATGGTTTATAAATGAGCTTCTCAACAATTATTATGTTTTATGGTATGTCCACTGAAGAAGAATAGCTTCCAAAATCTTTTTGGCAGTCCGAAACCTTCCAGGCATACTGAGATAATTTGAGTGATGGGCGTTTGCTGAATATCCAGATCTTTTCTAAATATGAGAAACGCGGAATCATGAATTCCTGAACAAAGATTTATCCACTTCTGGCTTCTCTTTACGGAGGAATGAAGGTTATCTGGGTCTCTTAGTAAACACGTTTGCAGCCACATTTGAAAGCTGGTATGAAGAATATACTCCCAGAAAACTAGGAATCGTATTTATAAATGTCCCAGGCCACAGCATGCCAGTGTGACAGTCCGCACATCCTCAGTTTTCACTGGAAACCGAGAAATCTGAGGGCTAACAGTTCTAATCAATACACCTAATAACGGGGTGTCTGGCTGGCTCAGTCGGAGGGGTGCACGACTCTCCATATCAGGGTCTGGAGCTCAAGTCCCACCTTGATGTAGAGATCACTTAAATAAATAAAACTGTAAAAAATATGTCATAAAGCCACTTAGAAATAAGAAGGGAGAAAGAAAATAGTATGAAAAGTAGGTATGTGAGGAAAGTAAAGCGATGGCTTGCTGTGAAATGAGAAGGGAGAAGAAAAAAACGGGATGAAATCCGAATGGATACATATGGGAAAACAGTTGTAGGAGGTTTGCGAGAAAGGACTGTTATATGCGGTCGAGACTGGAGTGGACTTCCTGAGGTTTTTCAAGAATGCCTTCTAATATCCACAGTACACAGTACAGAGGGGCGGGAGAGTGGGAGACCTGGATTCCGTCTGGGCTCAGGAATCCAGCCGATTAGGGACCCAACCATTCCGAACACCTACGAACTCACCAGGAGATCGAAGACGAGGGTAGCCACAACTCCGAACAGAGAAGCGACTGCTCACTGGCAGCGTTATTAACAACAACACTCGTAGTCGAAGGGGTTGCTGTGGCCCGGAAGGCCCAAGATGCACAAAATATCGGGATCAAGCATATTCCTGCAACCCAGTGTGGCCTTTGGGTTCGAACCAGCAATGGAGGTCATTTTACCTCACCAAATTATCCCGACTCCAGTCCACCAAACAAGGAGTGTATCTACGTTGGGGCACCTGGGTGGCTCAGTCGCTAAGCATCTGCCTTCAGCTCAGGTCATGATCCCAGGGTCCTGGGATCGAGCCCCGCATCGGGCCCCCTGCTCCGCGGGAAGCCTGCTTCTCCCTCTCCCGCTCCCCCTGCTTGTGTTCCCTCTCTCGCTGTCTCTCTCTCTGTGTCAAATAAATAAAGTCTTTAAAAAAAAAAAAAAAAAAGGAGTGTATCTACGTTTTGGAAGCTGCTCCACGTCAAAGAGTAGAGCTGACCTTTGATGAACATTATTATATAGAACCATCATGTGAATGTCGGTCTGGCCACTTGGAGGTTCAAGATGGGCCATTATGGTTTCTCTGCACTTACAGACCGTTGCTGGGGTGTGAAAAGCCCCGCACTAATTAGATCAACAGGGAGATTCGTGTGGCTTAGGTTTAGTTCTGATGAAGAACCTGAAGGACTGGGATTTCGAGCAAAATATTCATGTATTCCAGGTAATGAAGCTGTCTTTTTTTCACGGGGTCTCACTCGGGTTTTAGAATCTTATGTCTAGAAAAGAGAGAATTTAGTCAAGTGAATCAAATCAAGGTTCTAAAGAAATTAGCAAGGCCCAAGGGAAATCACTTTGTGAATAAATAAATTGGAAATAGAGCGGTATCACTTGAATTTTGAAGCATTTCATAGATGGCATCCCATTTTTCTTAGATTTCTTTATGTTTCATAACGTATAGCAAGGCTTAAAAACATCAAGATAAATATATTTTATTTTATTTTATTTTTTTAAGGAAGTGGCATTTCTTTTTTTTTTTTAAAGATTTTATTTATTTATTTGAGAGAGAGAGAATGAGAGAGAGAGAAAGCACATTAAGGGGGGGGAGGGTCAGAGGGAGAAGCAGACTCCCCGCCGAGCAGGGAGCCCGATGCGGGACTCGATCCCGGGACTCCAGGATCATGACCTGAGCCGAAGGCAGTCGCTTAACCAACTGAGCCACCCAGGCGCCCAAGATAAATATATTTTAAAAGATAATTCAGCAAATTGTCTTATTTTCATAATCCTTACCAAAAATTATTTTGGCAGGTTTTTTCCATTGGGATGCTTGAATTACCACTCATTTGAATAAGTAAGCGCTAGAAAATATTGAGTAATGGGAAAAGTACCGCTCTGCCCTTGGAGGCGAAAGATCTGGGTTCTAATCCGTTCTGTTACCTGGTAGCCATAAGACTATTCAGCACAATTGCACCTGAGGGTTGCTGTTGGTAAAATGGGAACACCTGATGTGTTACTTCCCTAAGGCTGCCTTAACGAACTACAAATGGAGCAGCTGAAAACAATACAAATTTACTCTCTGAGAGTTCTGGAGGGCAGAAAACCCAGCAGGGCCACATTTCTTCTGGGAACTCTAGGGGAGAATCCATTGCTCACCGCCTCTAGCTCCTGGGGGCCTCCCCAGAATTCCTGGATTTGTGCCCACATAATCCCATCTTTTGTTTTGTAATGTAATTGTCACTCTTTTTTTTTTTTTTTTATTTTTTACCCACATAAAGCAATACAGGTTCTGAGGATTTGGATTAGGGTCTCCATTCAGCCCACTCGGACTGTCTTAGCCTGCCCTGTGGTATGTGTGAACACTCTGAGACCTGAGGTACTCTCTGGTGTAAAACCGTGCATATCCCTAATGTTATTGCTCCTGTCGTCAAACAACTTATAGACTAACGAGATGAAAAAATACCTTAGTGTACCAATGATGTCATCTCTTTGCTTTTATTTGTTTTCAGGTAAGTAATTTGTTACTTAAAAAAATCCAAATGAAAAGAAAATATCCATAATCTTACCATCCTCTATATAAAAAACCACTGTTAACGATCTGGTGTGTATCCCCTCAGATGTTTTTCTGTATCTTACAATTTGTAGCCTTTCCAGACGGGCTTCTTTTTTTTTTTTTTTTTTAAGATTTTATTTATTTATTTGACAGAGAGAGACATAGCAAGAGCAGGAACACAAGCAGGGGGAGTGGGAGAAGGAGAAGCAGGCTTCCCGCCGAGCAGGGGGCCCGATGAGGGCCTCCATCCCAGGACCCTGGGATCATGACCCGAGCCGAAGGCAGATGCTTAACGACTGAGCCACCCAGGCGCCCCAGACGGGCTTCTTTTACACAGTAATATGTACTTAGGTTTCCTCTGTGTTTTTTCATGGTTTGACCGCTCATTTCTTTTTAATATTGAATAATATTTCATTGTATGTATGTACAATAGTATATCCATTCTGTTGAAGGGTATCTTGGTTGCTCCCAAGTTTTAGCAATTACAGATAACCTTGCTATTACCATCCATATGCAGGTTTTTTTCGTGGACAACTTCTTCACCTATTTGCATAAATACCAAGGAGCACAACTGCTGAATAATAGTAAAATTTGTGTTTTTAATTTTTGCTTAAGTGGATAGTGGTTGTATATGTATATGTCATACATATATTTTGCTACAATAAAAATAAATTTTTAAAAATTAAAAAAAAAGTACACAGTACAAAATTAGAATTTGGTTTTCTCTGCCAAAAGGAAAAAGTTTTCTTAGATGATTGGTTTGCTCTTTTTTTTGTTTAATTTTTTTAAGATTTTCCTTATTTATTTGAGAGAGCGAGAGAGAGCACAAGCGGGGGGAGGGGTAGAGGGAGAAGCAGCTCCCAGCTGACCAGAGAGCCTGACACGGGGCTCGATCCCAGGACCCTGAGATCAGGGCCTGAGCCAAAGGCAGATGCTTAACCAACGGAGCCACCCAGGTGTTCTTGGTCTGCTCTTAATAAGAGATTATAGCCATCATGATGTTCTTTAAAAGCTTCAGTAATCTGCTTAGACAGCAAAGATTTTGTGTCTTACCAAAATACCTCGCCCTGCCTCACACTGTCTTTATCAGGTGTCTGAATCCTTAGGGGACCCCAGTTTTCTCAGTAGTGCGAGACGGAGGTTTGGTCCACACTTCTGTAAACTTCTGTCTTTGCCTTTATCCTCCTTGATTGCCACTTTGGTCAAATACAGGAGTGAGTATTATTATTTTATTATTTTATTATTAAATATTATTTCATGATAATCCGTCATCCTATGTAATCAAATGTCCAAACCTTTTGACATTTCCCCCAAATCAAATTTTATTTTATTTTATTTTTTAAATATTTTATTTATTTATTTTGACAGACAGAGACAGCGGGAGAGGGAACACAAGCAGGGGGAGTGGGAGAGGGAGAAGCAGGCTTCCCGCGGAGCAGGGAGCCCGATGCGGGGCTCGATCCCAGGACCCTGGGACCATGACCTGAGCCGAAGGCAGACTCTCAACGAGTGAGCCACCCAGGCACCCCTCCCCCAAATCAAATTTTAAATGGAGCCTTTGACCATACACTAACTTTGACATTTCCCAGCAGGATCCTGGAGTATCTCAAAGGATGTGTCTCTCACCTTGTAGAGGAAGGATGTTAGATTAATTAGGTTTCTTTGGAGTGCTAAATTACATAGGAAACGTTGTCAAATACATGATGTCAAACCTTAGGTTGAATGAGTGTGTATATGTGAGTAATAGAGGTATTCCAGGGATTGTTCAAAGTTCAGAGACATTTGTCAATATGCTCATTGTCCAGCTATGACCTTATACTGTGGCATCTCACAGAAGTAATTACATTTCCTTATCGAAGAAACACTCACCACACCTTTACCCACAGGCATTAAAAACACTTAGCTGCTTTACTCTGATGCTCTTGCAAAAGCAAGACTCACTGAAAGGACCCTACCAAGTATTCCCAATCGCTGACGCCATTGCCAAACCAGCAGGTGTCGAACCTGAGGAGGGCTCCACCTGACATCTGGTCCTGTGTAAATGCTGGACAAGACCACTGGCCACATATTTCCAGCCACTGCAAAGGGGGATAATCCACCCTGCAAAATCTGTTGGATTTGCCAGGATGCTGGTGAACCTGCAGTTCTGCCCATCTAAACCCCCTCCTTGATTTGCAATGCCGCAGTTTCTTGGGAACAGACTCACCCCTCCATCTCTACTGTGCCAGGCTCACCTGGGGATCCATCTCCCTGCCTCTGGCTAACAACCCCAAACCTGGGGCACCTTCCATCCAGGCTCTGGACAAAGAAAGGGACCCAAGGCAAGGGTACCCAGAACAAAACCACCTGTGTGGCCTACGGGCACCCATGGCTATCACCTTTCCTCCCTAGAGCTGACCAGGGAGGGAGTCCTGGGCCACAGATCCAAATGGGCATGACCAGGAGGCAATCATGATTCAAAACTGGCTTCCTTTGGCAGATCCCTACTCCCCTGGCTAGGAGCAAGCACAAAGGAGGTGATGACTAGGGACGTCCCCTTAACTCATGAAAATGTTGTGGAATCTGCTATTGAACCAGGAGCTGCCCAACCCAAATCCCTTGACTCTCTGGCCAGACTCGTTCCTGCTAATAGGAGAGCCCTTGATGATCTCTTAGCTGAGCAAGGAGTCTGCCCTGTGGCCACCCCCACCCGCTGCACTTGGATCCCCAGTCCTGGGGGGAGCTGAGACTCAGCTGTGCCAGATCTCCTGGTGTAGGAAAATATTTGAACGGGACCTTTCCTTGACTTACGTGATCCTGACTCATTCGGATCTTGGGGACCACGGCTGCGAAGTGCACGGCACACATTGGGAATTACACTGTTGTGT